>NC_047056.1:16368104-16668104 GCF_000738735.6 Corvus cornix cornix
AACCAAAACAGATGTGTAAATACATAGACAAAGGAAATAACAGCAGAAAATTAGGAGACCAGTGAATGACAGAACATGAAAAGAGCTGGTGTGAGGACACAGATTTTTTGAGAAGTTCCTGGGTGTATTTGACTTTTGTTGTAGCCTATACACTAACATTGATCCTGGATATTGAGAATGATTCTCTTTAGATAATAGAGCACAGTAGGTTCAGACACTATTACAAAATATTTCAGATAAGAACATTAAAAAATATTAGTCTGTGTTTACTTGAAGTGCTTTCTCTCAGATTTGATGCAGAACTCTTGGTGGGTTTTTGTTTTATGTTTTTTTCTTTTTTTGGGGCGGGGGGGGGTAGGGTAGGTGGGTGGGGGTTTTTTTGTGGCATCAGCCAAATCATACTAGACTACAGTGTAAAAAACTCAAAGTGACTGTTTATCAAATATGCTCTCTTTACAGCTCAAAGCAAGATTCAGCTGGATCTAACCCCAAGTGAAAGAAATCAGTTTGCTACAAGAAATCTACAGCTGGATTTCACAGCCTTGGCCTATTTTGTAAACAAACACTTTTTTAAAAAGGAAAAAAAAAAAAACCAAAAAAAAGACCACCTCCCTGAGCACCCTTCAGGATGCCTCTTCCTGCTGTTGGCAGCACATCTCACAGAACACAAAATCAAACTAAAAGAGTCTCCAGCTTCATATTAAACCATGCTCCCCTGTTACAACAAGTAACAAGCTGGTCACACATAGCGCACACACTGCTTCCTGTCTTGGCCATTCATCATGCACAGTAAATATGCAGGAGGAGCTGATGTGTTCTCCAGGCCTTAAACCTTCCAAATCAGTCCTACATGCAGAACACCACTGCACTGATAGCAACCCATCCTGGACCCTGACACATTTCAGTAGAGGAGGAACACCTTGGCTCATGGTGCATAAAGGATTCACAAACAGTCCATTTTCTGGGGTTTCAGTGCACTCAAAGCAGTGGCCTGCAGGAATACCCTGCATCTCATCTAATGAATATTTAATAAAAGCATAAAATGCTCAAGAGCAAATTTATTTGTGATGGGTGTTTGGTGCACAAGCATATTGAAACAGCTTGAATACCTACAATGGAGAAATGATAAAACAGATGCAGCAAACTGGTATGTGTAGTTTTGTCCCAGGTATTTAATGACTATAACACAAAAAACCTGAAGGACATCAATGACATTGTGCAAAATATTTATGTACAAACATTATGGCCTGTAAACTACTTCTGTAAAACCAGATCATTCACACAGACATGGATATGCATGGAACTTAAATACATGCCAGGCCCTTTTTAAAAAAAAATATTCCTAAACAAGGACCTGAAGAAGCAAGCAGGTCATCCAAGAAAAAATTGAGTAATTCTTCAAGCAATACCCCTGCAGCATTCACTGTTAATTTTTGAACCCTTTCTCATTCCTTTTAGCTTTAATAATACAGTCCATGATACCTATCAATGTCACCAAATTAAAATTTTAAACAAGTTACTTATATTCACATCAAGCTAGCATTCACTTGTTTAAAGACAGAATTTGACTTGAAAACAAAAATGCTAAAACTGAGCAGAGTATTTTACTTCAGAGAAGACACTTCGGTCAAAAAACCTGTTTGAACATTGTGCACAAAGACACTAATTGCATGTTTTTCCTACCAAACTATCTTTTCTGCTCACCTGTCAAACCAAAAAATACCCATTATTTGCTATTTTCACTCTGTTTCCATGCCGTGAATTCAAATATCATCTTCTATGACTATAGTCTAGTTTGGCCAAGCTGCAAATTTCACAGAAATTATTTGAAAGTGGGGGAAATACCAACAAAATATCTCCACGTTTCTCTAGTCTTCAGAGTAATTTGTTCCTCACAAAAACTAAACCTCCCTCTTATGATCACTTGGATGAAACCTCAGGCATCTTTACCTTCAATCTAGCACTGATATTTGGGAAATGATGGGGCACTGCAACTCCAACTCTGCCTTGCTATACCCAGCTCTGAAATGGGAAAATATGAGCTAAAACAGCCACAGGTCTGCGACAGGCTAGCAAAGATTCAGGAAAACCTAGAAGAGGAAATCCGGTTATAAATCTTTTGCATGCTTTGTCACTAAAAACCAGACTTTTTTTAGCACACATACAGCAGGAGGCACATAAGTCAAAATGTTTCAGCAAAGGACAGAAAAGCCACTGAACAAGATTAGTAATCAACCCTGTGTCAACTTTTTAATGTCAAGAAGATGTGCTATTTAACTCTTGATATGAATGCATGTATTTAGAATGGAGAATTTAAAAAAAAATACATATATAAAACATTCAAATGTTTTATGTAAAAAACCCAGTTAGAATCTATTGCTACATTACATACCAAATTTTTGTTGATCCTTTAAGCAAATTAAGAACAAGCTTCATTAATAACTAGTTGTGTAAACTGCTGGTTGTTTGTTTATTTTTTCAAATTATCACTTAATGGCACTTAGAGAAACCATTAAAAATGCATGGCAGTCATTCTAGCCAATATGAAGTGTTGCACTTCATTTAATGATTAAAATGTAATTACCTGCACAGAAAAGCACAAGATAATAAGAACACCATAAGGGAGTTTGACATGTTTCTATTCTGAATTTTGAGTACTGTAAATTGCTGTATATTAGGGCAACGGAAATCCAGAACTACAGGAAATATGCAGATACAGAAAGACACGACCTGTTTGTGCCACAGAAAGGATTCAAACAATAGAAATGCTCTGCTAAAACACCTGTTGCTGCAGGAAGGGTTTGTTTTTATGCCCCATTGAAGTCAACAACAGTTTGAAAATTCAGCTATTTAGAGGTGGATTTAAGCCCTTAGTCTCTTGAAACATGTAGAAGAAATACTTCCATGAGCCTTAGCAGATTTTACAATCCTACATATGCACTATGCTAAGCCTTATAGCACATCCACCCATCTCACTGGCAGTATTACATCATAAACTAGGTCTGGCTGATTCCATAATTATTTGATCATGTGTCCATGCCTGATTTAAATCACATACACAGGACTAGATGCTCTGATATTTATAAGTAGTAATAATAATGGGACTGTAGACAAGAGGAAAAAAAAATATAGCAGGACTAAATCAAATCTGCTTGTTGATAGCTGCAATGTTCCTTTACGTATGAAGAACCCAGAAGTTTATTAACTATACCCCAATAACCCCCGTGACAAACCCATCTATTATTACACAACAAAACCTGTTAGAGAGTTGTCAATTTATCTGCCAAAATAATTACTGTCAAAGAGAAAATCAGCTGACGCTGGTGATACTCTACTTCTGAGAGCCAAGTTCCTTCTCGACAGTCTTCAAAACATTAAATGTGTTCTGAATAAATAAACTATGCCAAACCAGAGTCTAGTATGTTCCCAGATGTACTGTTTAGTGCTCCATTTCACAACAATTTAAAATTCAAACATTTATCTGCTACACCATCAACTTATTTATAAAGTCTTTCTGTAAAAGTAATGCAGCTTGGGAAAACTACACTAAAAGAGCATGTGGACAAAACCATTAACAAGAATGACTGATAGAATAAAAACACACAGCCTGAGCTGCTACTTCCATGGCAAACTTTGCAGTAATAGCAAACTAATGGTTTGCCATTCCATACAATGGGAATACTCTCCACACGAGGTGTGCACCACTGAACGTGGAATGGTCCCAGGATGCACAATGCACAAGGTTTCTCAGCACGCGGCTCTTTTAGGAAGCCAGCCTTTACCCTTCCATTAATACATCACTCATTGGATCTTAAGATGAAAAATTACAAAGACTATAAAGTCATTCTCCAAATGTTCTACTGAATCTGACCATTTTTTGATTCCCAATCACATAATAAATTCTGACTGGGTCACATCTAGAAATAAATTACAAGCACTCAAAGAAGAAACCAAAATATTACTGTCTAATTAACAAATTTAAGACTTAAGTATGAAACCAACAAAAAGGATAGAATTATGATAAAGCCTAAGAAATCAATTCTGAGAGAATGCAGAGAGTTTGCTTTATCAGTTATGACTGAGTTAATTTTTACAAGTACTGCTGTTGTTGTGCACTAGCAGTTTTTGTTCCTATGTCTTGTAAGTAATTTTTTTTAACAGAAGAATCTTCCATGCTTCC
The DNA here is from genome assembly GCF_000738735.6 of Corvus cornix cornix. Classification (NCBI taxonomy): domain Eukaryota; kingdom Metazoa; phylum Chordata; class Aves; order Passeriformes; family Corvidae; genus Corvus; species Corvus cornix. Next base: position 16,372,285 of record NC_047056.1, read on the forward strand.
TTTCATTTCTCACAATCTTTCTTTTCCTTTCCAGAAACTATATTCGTTGCCCTCTAAATAAGTCTCCACAGAAAATTCCAAGGCAGCAATTCAGAGATAAAATGAGATTCATGATTCCAAATCCACAGCTGGGAAATATCTACCTGTTTATTTCTTTTTTTTTAATGCTCCCTTCCCCCTCCAGTAAATACAAATGTCTGTGTTCCTTCCTTTTGTGAAGGAATAAGTCCAGTATGAGGTAATCATGACTAGCCCAATGTGAGAACAAAACCAGAGAGGTTATTTAAGACCATAAGCAATTTATTCTGAAGGACTGGGGAATCACTTCTCAAGGGCTTCTTATTATTGTTTTAAATAATCCTTTTGAAAAAAAAAAAAAAAAAAAAAAAAGCTGCAGAAGTGTCTATTGATTCCAAAGATTCGGGGACCTGGTGAACCAACTCAAGCCTTTCTCTGGCAGAAAATGTTCCACTCAAAACCATGACAAAGTAAAACTTTGGTTAATTGTTATAACCAAGTCCTTTGGACTGCCATTGTCTTTGCTCATGACATTATACTATCAGAATATGGTTTATCTCAAAAAACACACTGCACCTGTGATCCTGGGCACCAAAGTCTGCATTACTGGTGCCCAACATAAAAGTAAAACTAGTATGCATTTAAGTAAAATGAGGTGCAAAGAAAAGTTCTACCTGCCAAGAAAAATGTAACAGCATAACTGATACAAAGTCAAGTATAACATCATGATGCAAAGAACCTTGGAGAAGTTTTCCAGCTCCTGTTTTGTTTTACACACAATCATTAAATCAGTAGCCAATTACAAGAAGTATGAACCTCTGAAGTATGAGCCTCTGATCCCTTCCCACCATCTCAGATTAGAATTATGATAGTTGATACTCATGATAAATGACTTACAGGGAACATTAGATAAATGATAAATTACTCCATTTTGCTAAACAGCCATTTAAATTCATTACTAAAATGGCTACACCATGCAATTTCCTCACTAATTTTCATGTCCTTTTATTTAATCACAGAGTATGCACTTCAAAAGTAGATTGGCAATTGGGGAGGGAGAGGAAAGCGAGCAGGAGTTTTCAGGAATGGTGCCATCTTAGTGTACATTAAATACTAAACTGCTAGAAGGTGAAAATAAGAGAACCTTTCTCCAATTAAGAGTTGCATCATTAATAAATAGATTACAGTGTCCTCCACTTTATATCTTAGTGATAATGCCTCTCCTATAATTCTCAAAACCGCAAAGTTTAAAATCATGATTTAAAGGCATTCCCGTTAAATTAAGAATAAACTGCAAAATATCAAAGACTCTCATATCAATTCTACACTCACAGGAGAAACTGCTATTACTCAGCCTTGCTGTTGCCTTAAAACTCAATTGTGAACTTTGGTAGTTGGGAAATCAGAGCAGCATTATACCAACAAATAAATACAGGCTTAAGTTTCTGCAACAAGCTAAAAACTGTGCTGGACAACTTTCCAAAGGCCTTTTCCAGGCCTCATGGTTTCCAAATGACTCTATAGCTCAACTGCAAAATGCAGATTTGTAGCTTTCAAAGGATCAAAAGCACTGACTTTCAGTATCAGATTGCTTACAGAATTGGTAGAAAAACTGATGTTACAATAGGAAAAGATAGCATTTTAAATTTTACTCCCTGTAACTATATAACTTGTGCAAATACAAGTTTTAGAATTAATCTGCTTTGAGTGATGAAACAGGAAAGGTAAATTCTTCCTCTGCAGCCTGGGCTGGCTCTCTTCTGCTTGTATCTTACAGAGGAGAGCTGAACAAAAAACAAATGCAGCTGTTCTTGAAAAAATTGAAAGCAGCCTCTGTCCTGGACAAAAATCCATTTTCTGAACTGCTCCTTGGATAAAGAAGTAGCACCTTACTCCTTGCTGAGGGTTTTCCAAATGAGTTGCATTCATTTTTCACTGTCCTGAATAAAAATGTGGAATAGGAGAAGAAAGAAAATTGGTTTTTTTTTCACTTTGTTGGCATTACATTTAAACACACATTTCAAATGTAAGAATAAGGAAGAAAACAATCTCTAACTAACATAGTATATGAATTTATCATAATGTGTAGAAAGAGTTAACGAGTTAAATGATCTGATAAGGACCAGTTTCAAAGCTAATAAGAAACTTCTGAGACATCAGCTGAATACCTCTCTTATGGCACCACACAGCACTAGAGGATTAGTGCAGCATGTCCTGGGGTTTGGAAGCAATAAAAAACAACAAGCAATTTTCTAGTCCTAATTAATTCCTGTTAAAAGAACCCCTTTGTAGCAATAAGCTTTCCAGAGATGCAGAGGGAATGCCACTGCAGTGGTATTATGTACACGATGAGCCACTGCTGTAAAACCAGTTTTGCACTTGCCTCAGAGAGGTACTACAGGAATATGTAGCATTTGACTCAGTAAAAAGAGCTACAGCATGGTTTTGAAAAAGGTAAAACAAAACACCTTCCAGAGGGGATTAACAAAACATCACTTTTTTCTTATATCTGTGGCTAAGATTGTATCACTGAAGGAGCATCTACATAAAAACTTTTGGGAAAAGTCTGTTCAATCTCTGTATTAGTCTTCAAAACATGTTTGGAAGAAGCTATTTATAACTCTTGGTCTTCCTATAAACATGGGAAATTTAATATGAAAACAGTTGTTTTATTACATCTTCCAGCCTGTTGAGGATACTCTCATTTAATATTTTAAATGTCAAGAGTTTTCACATGAAAACAAAGAAATATCTTTCCAAGTTACTGAGCATATGAGGAATATGTTCTATGAAAAGATCCTACAGGAACAAAGGGGATCTGAGAAGCTGAAGTCTCAGGTGAAGAAATCTGCTGTTCAAAATAACAAGCAGAGAGATGTGCTAATGGCCTGTTGCTACACTAGAAATATTTGATCTAAACAAGCCATGCCTAATATCTCTTTGCAGCCCTGCCTCTTCAAATAAAGTGAAGGGAATTACTATGTCAGCTACAAAGAGTAAAAGAATTTTTTTATTAATTCTGGATATAGAAGAACCTCAAAACTTCTCAAAGACAGGCAGACCATTAGTCAAAAAAACTCTTTGCGCTTCATCATCTTAATTAATTGTCATGTGGACAATAATTCAGCCAAAACTGTATTTTTTAACATAAGGCTTCATATAAGAAGTAGTATTAGGACCAAGAAGCCTTCTTGTGATGCATTTGATATTTCTTTTGGCACCCCAGAATTACCTTCAGCCACCATTACTACCTAAGTCAGGTGTTCAAATGAGCTACAGGATCAGAAAGGTTATTATTAAAAACTAACGTGAGAGTTACAAGAAATTCAATATAATGTTTTTGGAAACAGTTCTTTCAAAGGAAGACAAAGGTATAAGAATTTTCATTTAGTGAGCAAAAGAATAGTGCTAATTTAATTGTTTTAAATAATTGGTATTGAACTCTAATGATTAATAAACTTCATTAAAAATTCAGATCACCTTCCTCCAAATGTTAAATTGATTAATGATCACTGCAATGACTAATGATATTTTACCTTTATGAATGTAACTGATGGACAAAGCACTAAGGACAACACAAACATTTAATCTGAGCACAGCACAGACCTTTAGTGAATTGGGCTAAGAACAGACAATATTCTGCTCTGGAAAGAAGAATCAACTATGTGTCCACAGTTAAAAAAATAAATGTGTATTTTTAAATGGAGGCAAATTTTAAAAGGTATTAGTAGCTGTCTGTATAACAGGGATTCTGTTCAAGGTCAAGGCCATAAAAGCAGCTGAACTGCGTGTACTTTACAGAGAAAAATACCCACAGGTATTTACACAGAACTGCAACCACCTGCATACGTACGGTAAGAAACATTCAAGGGCAAATGCAGAATCAGGAAATGATTATTTAAAAATGCAGATGAAACACTCAAAAGGACTTCCCAACAAACAGAAAACCTTGATAGCTATGATAGTGCTGTTACCACTTCTTCAGCCTGTGACATACCTGCCTAGAAATATTTTGACCTATTAATTTCAGGTTTTCTCCCCCTGTTGTTTCAATGCTGCCCTCCACTCTCTTCTTCCCTGTATCTTAGTTTTTCTCCTTCAGAGACCTTTCTTACTGCACTACAATCCCTGCTGAGAGGCAAAGATTGGCTAAGCCATATGCTGGTCAGTGTTCTCACTAATCAGCAGCCACTGGAAATCTCCATTCACATCTGAAAATCAGAATAAGTCCTACTAATAAAAAACCCTCACACCTCTATTTGTATTCTGTGTGCAGCAGTCAGATAAAAGAATATATAAAAGTAGGGACATGTTAAGGACAGGGGAAATGGCAAACTGAATTCAAACTAATTTAACACATTTTATTCTGGAAAAGGCACAAAAGCTTCATGAAATTTACAGAAGTATGACAGATGATATTCTATAGTGATGTATTTTAGCTATTTTTTGCTTCTCTGGCACTATTGTTCTTAACACTCACTTTCCAGGACAATTAAAAAAAAGCAAAACTACCACTACTTTTGTAATGGTTTGACAGAATATAACTGTTTTTCATACTCTTTCTACTCTCTACCCCCAATCAAAATTTAGGTTATGATATTTCAGAACGTGGGAGATGTTGAGGAAAGAGCACTGTACACATAAACAAGAACCTATGTCTGAATGTAACACCAGGGTTTTGTATAAATAACAACCAGAGATATTCAGATGGTAATTTCACATGTGGCAGTCTCAAAATCTGATTTATCTGATAGCAGATAAAATATGTAAGTAAGATTTTTGTGTTAACAATCACAGATAGCTATTGATACAATTTACATCAAGCTTTGAAGGAGTAGTAGCAGCTAGATAACAAAGAGTTTTAAGAAAAAAGTGTTGCTGAAATAAGTAATTTCCACTACAGAGCCACTTCATGAAACAAGCCTACTTATGGACATTCCGATTCTGTAGCATAGGAAAGCTTCTTTAACACATAGCAAGACACCAATGAAATGTTAAAGCTCTGAAACCTATTTCCCTATACCTTTTTCCATGATTGTCTAAAGCTTACTCACATAACATGATAAAGGAGGATACAATTCAAAGAAATTTGATGGATACCTTAACGTGTTTCAAGTAACAACTGTAGGTTGTTAAATGAGATAATTCTTGCTATCACTTCACAGAATCACAGAATGGGTCAAGCTGGAAGGGACCACAGTGGGACATCTGGTCTGACCTGCCTGCTCAAGCAGGATCATTCCAGAGCACGTGGCACAGGATTGTGTCCAGATGGTTCTGGAATATCTTCAGTGAGGGAGATTCCACACCTTCTCTGAGTAATCTGTCCCAGTGCCTGCTCACCCACACAGCAAAGTTCTTCTTCGTGTTCAGGTGGAACTTCCTGTGCATCAGTTCCTGCCCACTGCCTCTCATCCTTTTGAGTAGAGCCTGGTCCATCCTCTGACAGCTCTCTTCAGACACTTTGCTGAGGTCTCCTCTCTGTCATCTCTTCTTGAGACTGAACAGCCCCAGCTCCCTCAGCCTTTCCTCAGGAGAGAGGTTCTCCAGACCCGTGACCAACTTAGTAGCTCTCCACCAGACCTGCTCCAGGAGCTCCATGTCTCTCTTGCCCACAGGAGCCCAGAACTGGACACAGCACTCCAGATGTGCCTCACCAGGGCTGAGCAGAGGGGCAGGATTGCCTCCCTTGACCTTCAGGCTCTTCCTAACGCACCCCAGGACACCATTCTAGACCACAAAGACACACTGCTGGCTCAGGGACAGCTTATTGTCCACCAGGACCCCCAGGTCCTTCTCCCCAGCATTTCTCATTCTTCTTTTCAACACATAGCCAGGGCTTGTCAACATTCACTCTTAAACAGAGTTTAACGATGTTCTAACATACTTCCAGTAAGCTATAAAAAAAATAAGGCTTTCAAGAGCTACTCTTGATACCAATTTTTCTTTTAAATGAGACTTTCAAAAATTGATAAGCAGGTTTCTTGGCCTGACCATAGTTTTAAAACTATATGCGCACTGATTTCTTTTCAACTGTGAATATATAAAAGGAACTATGTCCAGATTTATATTTAAGGGACCATTTTAGGCATGTACTTTAAAAATACAAATGATTTCTAACTTTCTCTAAGTCTTATTATCAAATCTGTGAAAATCCAAGAAAACTTCTGCAAGTATTATATATGTTACACATTTAGTTTTTTGAAGACTGACTAGCCCCTCCACCATTAATTCAGTATTAGCTCCTGATCCTTATTTTTTCAGAAGTCATAAGTCTTTGAAACTGCTTGATAAGGAGGCCTCCCTACTGAGATTACCAATAGTCTTTTTATAGAAGCCTGCAGGAACACTGTAAAAGCAAAAGAAGATTAGCACAGTATAAAAATAATTGGACTCTAGTGCTGTATTGATATTTTCGAGAAAAGATTTGCTGTCATGACTGGGCCAAGTTATCTGCTGGTAAATTCCACTGAAGACAGCACATTTGCACCACTTTATCCTTCTCTTTATGCAATAAATATGTCTAAGAAGGTGAGATACTTAGAGTGCCATAGATAATTTGACATATTTGCATCATTGCATGGATCTAACATAAAACTTAAGAACTCATTTCTCAGGTACTGGAAAAGGTAAAAAAAAAAGATGATAGAAAGAGTGACACTGTCAGAGATACTGCCTCATTTTAGAAACACTAGGTAATAAGAAGTAATTTCACCTCTTCAGGAACTTGTCTAAAATAACTGCTTAAAATACTTCAATATTTATTATTACTGTATAGGAGCTTAGCATAATTTGCAGCCTCATGCCCTACAGATATGAAATAAAAACAAGCCTGTAATCATCCAAAGAACACTTACAGAAGACAACACAATTGAAAAAATAATTTAACATATTTTACAAAGGCTAATCAAAAGAGAAAAGGAGTGACACTCTACTGACAAGCACATTACATAAATTTCAGGTTTGGATACTCGTACTTTTTCAAGAATCTAATTTGCATTCAGAGCCTAAAGTTTCTCTATGTCTCAAGGCACTAAGATTGGGTTCACCACAGCTCCTGGTACTCCACTTAGCTGTCAACTGGAGAGGGCAGAGAAAGAAGCAATGGAGTCTGTATCCTTGCACCAAATGTTCTGGCAACTGATACCTATTTTCCACAAATTTCTAACTAATGTGGAAAAAAATGCAAGACTGAAGCCCGTGTCAACAACAGCAGGAACCACAGGTTGGTTCCTCCTGCACAGCTTGAGCATCACTGCTGGTTCCACACCAAACCACACAGGACTCAGGAGCAAGGACTATAACCAGATTGACTATTCACACACAAATACTGCAGCATAGAAAAAATTCTATGCAAACTTTCAATGTAATAAACCTCTTCTTTTCCCCTCAGGAAAAAAAAAAAAATCCCTCTACAGGATAGAGCAACCGAAATTTTGCTTCAAATCATAATTTGAACACAAGTGCTCTTACCAGCAGCCTCCATTTTTTTCTCTCCCACCTGTGACTCATAGGTCTCCTGTAATTACCCATCAGCTGTTTAGATGCACAGCCCCAGGGGCTGGTTAGGTTTTACATTTATTACATTAGGAAAATACCATCGTGCCATAGCCAGAGTGACAGGATCAATATACAGAAAATGCTTGTGCTCTGAGTTACAAAGGCTATTATAATTCAACCTTCTTCTACAACCCTACTGTTTCCTTTGTGTTGCTGAATATAGTTTTGCTTTTCTAAAGTCCCTCCTCGTTTTATAGCACCCTGAGAAAATAAGTAAAGCCTTGTATTGTGCTGTATGCACAATACAGCAGATATTTGATTCTGAGTACATGTCATTACACTTCTAAAGCTATTAGAGTACTACTCTGGATACCTTCAAATTAATTAAAATTTAAGAGCTCTTGACAAAACACACTAACATTCATCATCAGGTCAGTTATTATGTTCACAAAATTATTTAAACCTTTCTGAACTTTCAGGAAAGGGAATTACTGCATCTGTAAAGAAATCATTCTGTAATTATTATCTATATTTCTCCCCAAGGCTCCAACACCCTACAGATTTCCTAAGAGCTTGGATTCAAAGCTAGTAGGAAGCTGTGTTTAAAGTATTTTAGAATGCAGCCCATCAGTTCTGTTATTGAGGTAACATTATATCACAGTATTCAAATGAAACAGTGGTACAGATGTAAATGGTTTAAAATTAAAGGTATGTGCTTTAAGAATTCTGCTTGTCATTAAATTGGAAATTTGCAGACTAGCAGTCCATTCTTTCTTAATTCTCTTTTACCCAAGTTCATTTCCATTGGATTCCTAAACTGAAATTTAGAGGTAAACCACAATTTACCTAGAGGTTAAGTTGATTATTTTATTATTCGAGGATTATTTGTTTGTGCATTAGTCTGGGGCTATGGAGACAATATGCACACTGAAGTATTTCCATCTCATAAGCAAAAGCAGGCAACATTCATCAGTCTGTTAGCCATGAAATTAGGAATGTTTGATGTATCCAAGGGCAGCTCCTGCAGCTCCTGTTTTTCCTGCTACACCCCTCTCAGTTATTTCCCTACTCCCCCAATACTGACTTAATAAGCAACTTTTCCATGCTGCCATACAAGAAACACAGACTAATTTAAGCAGCTTCAGGCTCCCCATTTTTATTTTCTATCCTCTATTCCAATTTTTGAGGCTTTTTGCGCAAACACAAAGAAAAGCTGAACAGCAACCTGCCCTGGCTCCTCAGGATGCTGTAACGCAATCAGAACTTTCTTCACCCATCCTGTTGTGGTTCTTTTGTCAAGTGGATGCCTAGCACAGGAAATCAGCCATTAAATTGCTAAATCCATTTACCCCTGTATTAGCCAAAACCTGCTTCAGAATAAAGGAAAACCGCAGCTAAAGATGCCATTAAAACTCAGGAATTTACCATGGATTTCCAAACTGGTTTCAAGACAAGCTGCATCTTGACCCATTTCTGGTGGTGCAATAATCAGCATCCAGATTTCTCCCTGGCTTTTGAGTAGGGCCAGGACAAGATAACTTTTAGGATTCCTTGGCTTCTCTCAAGACTCATAAAATGACATTAAATCTTCCTCTCAATGTCATCAATTTTTCAAGACTAGAATTATGCTTGGAAAACCATATTTCATTCTCTTAACACTCTACTAATTTTGTAGAGTAACTTTCAGAAGATCTACTACATCCTGTACTTACTCACTCCAGCCCAGCACTTGTTTTTCCCTACAGACACAGTTGACCACAGACAGTGATCTATGAACCAAACAAAACCCAAATTCTCAAGTGGGTAGACTCAGGATGATTCTGTGTTTTGGCTGCTATACACCCACAGCTTTCTCTCATTAATTGAGCTGTAACTTGGGTAGTGACCCAATTTTTGCTGTATCTTTTATTGTTAGAACAAAACCAATTATGAACAGCTCCCAACAAAGTTAAATCTTTTTCACATTTTCCTTAACAACACCCTGCTCATTTCTGATACACTTAAATTTAATTCAGTCTCTGTAGACCTCCCAATGCCTTGAATGTACACAGATGAATGCAGAAAGATTAAACATTTTCTTACTGTGACCTACAACAATGTGCTGAAACTTTAATTATTATGTTAATTCAGGCATTGGGCCCAGTGGATTTATTATATCCCAGAAGCTAATACAATCTACTCTGAAGTGAGATGTAGGCATCAGCTGCATCTAAGTATTTTGTGTACAAATATTTAGACTGTGTAACAACTACACACTAAAACTAATCTTAAACATCTAATCCTAATTTTGGGGCTTTTTCCTCAAGTAGATGTCTAGTTTCTCATAAAGAATCTGAAAATTTGGCTACTTGTAGGAACAAAAGCTTGTATCTTGGACAAACATTATCATCCCCAAATTCCAGGCTTTTGAAGCAAGACTGGTATTTAGTAGATTAAAAAAAAAAAAAATTATTATACTTGTCTGGACTACCATCACAGGATAACACTGAGAAAAAAAAACCCAACCAAAACCTTTTTTTTTTTCCATTTCAGGACAGGATCAGATACATTTCACACTGTTTTAGAACAAGAATACCCAATCTCCAAATAGTTCATTTGGAATAAAGATAGCTTATATATCTAAGACAATATCAGTCACTGAAAATTAAGGTTTGACCTTTTCCTTAATAGACAAAACAAGTGTTTCTGATCATCTATCCCTCACATCAAATACAGTTTTGTATCATTCACCAAGAAAAAACGCCTACTGCTTTCTTTTTTTAATTATCCCCCATCTCAGCCAATATTTTTTCTTATTTCCCATTAGCAACAAGATTGACAAAAATGAAACTCATATTTTAAATAGTTTTGAAGAGAAAAAGAAAGGTGAAGAAACTTGGAGTGAAGTTGCCAGACAGTAGAACCAGTGGAACTTAGCTGACTACATGAACCCTTTTTAAGCAATGGAGCTGGACGTAGCTCGTATAATCTTATTTTTCCTTGGTTTGCTACACCAGAGCATTTTCTATTATAGTATCACAAAAGTACCTGTGTTGTAATTAGAAGTAGTGTGGCTTTCATCAAAAGAATATTAAAAAAAAAATGTTTAATATATTAAAGGCAAGCAGGAAATAATGAAAGCTTTATACTGCCAAGCCAGGGATTTTGTCCTATGCTCATTTTTGATTATATATTTTAATTGCTTACCAACATATTGCCTTGATAACCATCACAAAAATAATTCCAAATTACCAGACATAAATCTTTATGTTTTAAATAGTAAAAAAAAAAAAAAAAAGCCTACAAAGGAATTCTTCTATCAATATTTTCTCAAGTTGATGTAAATAAAGAGGCTTGATGTTAAAGACCATGAATACCTCAAGTATATCTTTGTATTATTTTAATGCAATGTGCCCACAAGAATATTTATTTCCTGCATTACATTAAATATTTTCCCACAGCAAGACCCCACATTCAAGGGATTCTTACACTTTTCTACTCTACTCAAGTCTTATGCTTACACTCATATCTCTCACCTGAAAATAAGAGGTTTAATAAAGCACAACTCTAATACAAACCTGGTTATGTTTTGGGGTTTTTGGTATTTTTTTCCTTAAATTCTTCAAGATTGGAACTGGATCACACTACAAAGATAACATTTGTCCTTTAATTTATTATATGAATGCAATCTAATTCCCATTTGTATATATAGGAATATGTATACAAATAGATATCTATAGATAGTATTCTCTGGTTATGAACTTTCTTAATTTCCATTAAATTAGTTGTTTCTTCTCCATTTCAGTAAGTTTTTAGATATCTAAATTTAAAAAAATATTCAAAGCATTTTGAAAAAGATTTTTTAAAATATACAAGCTCATCTGCTAAATTATGTCCATTTTTTCTTCTTGCTCAAAACCAAGCGCTCTTTTTCCTTATAGTGAAAAAAGGTGCTTTTTTTCAGAGCTAAAGAAAGTTCAAATTTACCATGGTAACCGAACAAAGTCACTAAATACTTGCTGGTAAAGGCCTTTATAGTATATAAAAAGTACATTCAGTTGGAGTTATTGGAAGAACTTTTATGGTTATTTTAAATACATGGAACTAGCAAATTCAGTGGTGATTATTACGAACAAATATTAAAAGTATACGTCTTGGTTATTTTTGCAGTAAGGTGCACCACTGAGAGGCTCGTTAATTAAAGGTCAGCTATTCTAAATTGCATAAGAGAATACTGGAAAACCTGTTCTTGTATGAACCTTGTTATACTAAATTTTCTCAGCTAAGTGTTTTGCTGTTGGAAAAGAAGATAATTTAAGCAAAGTATTCATTATACCTCAAATGAATTAACTCAAGTAATTTCTTGCCTGAGTCTGACAACTTAATGCAACAAGTTAGCAAAAAACCAGCTACGCCATGAGGTGTGTGAGAAAATACAGCCCTGCTTTTACATTGTTGAACATACCTCAATATATATATACATAAAAGCCCCACGTATTTCTAATTTTATCTTGTAAAGTGCGCTAGAGTTTTAGTACATTCCTATGTTAGCTATAACTGATTTAAAATCATTAAGTGGATAATATTATACTTGCAGTTCTCAAGACTTGGACCCCAAACTTCCACTGGCATTCCTAGAGATAGGGATGCCACCCTCCACATGGGGCTGTGTAATTCAGTAGAACTTGTATTTTAGTGAACTAAGTTCTTAACTATTCCCCATTGCTGAGAAATTGTGTTATTCTACTCTCTTCAGGGCAGTCATTGAGCAATTCAGAGCCTTGAAAGGAAGACAGGCTGAAATTTGGTTAGGCACTTAAATTTACTCTTGAGATTTACCCAGACCATTAGCCAGCAAAGAAGGCATGAACAACTTTATTCTGTCCTTCACTACACATGCTTTTATTCCTATGTCTTTCTACCAATTGTATAAATAGTTCTTATTCGTTTTCCGAGGTCTCACTACAGGATGCCAAAGTCTGCAAAGTCATTCAGGAAATTTCAATTATAAACAAGTTAATTGGCTCAGAGAATGAAATCCCACACTGGTATGCTTGCCACTGATTTCTTTAAAAGAGTAAAATAATCACATGCTTTTACTCCACATCCTATCAGTCATCGCACTTCACATACAGGCCTTGTAAATTTGCACCTTGTGTTAGGATGAACCCTAGAGCACTTCACTAATTAACTTAGGGCTGTATTTTAAGAGACATCTGGTATATTGTCATAAGCCTTTCACTGAAGTTGGGTAGAGATGAAAGGATGTTTGGATCAGCCTATACTTTTAAAAATCTGCGGTATTTTTGCTCCCAGTTTCCAGATCTTTCAGATTTATGCAGCAGTAGTGCCCAGTGTTTGCAGTATATGGTGACACACAAGCACACCACCTCACCTAAGAAAAAACTTCTGAATTCTGCAGTTACTCACCCTGTGGCATGTTTTAGGTGTGTACACATTAATGTAGAACTTAATTCAGAATATTAGTGTGTATTTACCTTCCGGCTGAGCAGAAAGATATGAAATACCAACTGCAAGGGCATTGCAGTCATATGAGAGTCTCAGCAAAACCTTGCATATACAAAGGTTTATATTTTGAAGATTCTAGGTTGAAGATTTATCTTCTCTATTCCCTAGAATAATGCTTTTCTTGCATTCAGGAACCATGTTAATTTAACTAACATATGATGATGAAACCAAGTGTGTTCTGAGCTGCTTCAAAAGATGTGTGGCCAGCAGGTTGAGGGAGGTGTTTCTGCCCCTCTACCCCAGCCAGAGTGATCCATCCAGCTCTGGGTCCTCACCACAAGGAGGATGTGGACACTGTTGGACCCCTGTTGGAGAGGGTCCAGAGTAGGGCCAGAAAGATGCTCAGATGGCCGGAAAACCTCTCCTGTGAAGACAGGCTGAGAGAATTGGGGTTGTTCAGCCTGGACTTCAGGGAGACCTTATAGGACTTTCCACTACCTAAAGGGGACTTATTAAAAAAAAAAAAAAAAGGGAGAATAACTTTTTGCTCAAGCAGATAGTGGCAGGAAAAGGGAGAACATATTTAAGTTAAAAGAGGAGAGATTTAGATTAGATGTTAGGAAGAATTCCTTTACTCTGAGGGTGGTGAGGCACTGGCACAGGCTGCCTAGAAATGTTGGGGATGCCCCTTCCTTAGAAGTGTGGCCAGCCAGCCTGGATGAGGCTTTGAGCAACCTGGTCTGGTGGATGGCATCCCAGCCCATGACAGAGGGATTGAAATGATGATTTTTGAGGTCCCTTTCAACCCAAACCAATCTATGATTCTAGGTTTTGGTAATTTATCAATCCTGAAATAGTTAACCTCTGGGGATTTTAGTATTCCTTTTTACACTACACCTAGTTATTATCAGAGCAGATGGGCACATACTGAGGGGGCAGTTTATGTGCCACAGCACATCTTATGGTTCTATTTATTTAATAATCCAGACATGGGACCCATCTGGACCACCTGGAGCTTCATATTAGAGTCCATGTCCCTCATTTTATTTCCTCCTTATATATTGGGAGGGAGGAGAAGAGATGGCACATGCCTAGTTCTCACCCAGCATGGAGTTAAAATAGAACTGAATCACCCATCTAGACCCAGTCACTGTCAAATATTTCCATTCTCAAAGTTTAGAGCTTACTTGTAAATATCAGCCATATGAAAACAATATTTTTGTAATAATTTTCTACTGTGATCCCCCTGAAAGATCATGAGATATCCTACATGCAGCAAATGCACTAAATTTAAGAACTGAATTCAAACCCTGTAATTTATTCTCAGCACTTTGTGTTTCACTTAGATTTGAAAATGACAAGCTGTTGGGCCAATTTTTGTCAACATGTTTTTAATTAGTTCTGAATTTATGACAATTAAAGCTCACTGTTGCTTTTAAAATGAAGTTACTGAATTTGCCTTAATTTGTTTTCATTGCTCAGCAACGTGTGCATTTTAATTCACCATGGAAATATTCCATCCTTCCTGCTTTCTGTAGGGAAGACGCTACCATCAACGTTATCGTCATTTGTTTCCCATGAAAATTATTGACTAGAAAATAGACTGAAAACATCTTTTGGGAAATGCTGGCCATGCTCCATATTTGACTAGCTCCATCTGTATCTCAGCTGACTCAAAGAACCCAATGTATTCCAAATCTTTTTTGTGGGGAGAAAAAAAAAATAGGAAAATTAATATTGCACCATAAGACTGATTTTGTATTTCTTGTGTCTGCAGCTGTACATTTGCTTTTAGGTGAACAATGTCTATTGTTCATTAATCTAGGGCCATACACATCACAAAAAATGTGAAAGATATACTTCGCTTAAAAGCTGAGACACTACACAAAAATTAATTGTCACTCCTTCAACTTTTTTGGGGACAGGAAGATGAGGGTTGAAGTATGACTGGCATTCTAATGAAGAAATAATTTTGGCAAGTTCTTAGAGCCTTAATAATAAATGACAAAATTCTATATATTAGAAGAGCAAGGTTAATCTCATATGCCTCAACCTCATTTCTCCTCCCTTGCTTTCATTTTTCATCAGGAAAGTAATTTTCTCTTCACAGGTCCTCTGTGAATTCATATTGTTCATGCACCGTTTCTTTCATGAATGGCTGTAGACTGATCTATACTTATATGAGTATCTGCAGACTACATGTCTTGGTCTGAAACTGCAGCAGAATCCTCCAAAAGAGCGCTTTAAAAAAATCTGAAGTAACAGTAGCTAAAATTATTATCCAAGCATGTGAAAATCTAATAACAGAAGTACAGTATGACAACCTGTTTTCTACTTAAGCTAACATGAGTCTACTAAAAAAATACCTTTTGTAAGAAAACCAAAGTCAGTTTGGTTGGGGAGGATTTCCTCCGCTTTTTAACTTGTTATATTTTCTCTGTTAAGGTAGCTTTTGTATACTGTAACAATAAAACAAGAATTAAACAACACTCTTACAAGAAGAGCTTATAATTAGAAAAAGTAAAATTTTTATTATAGGCTATTATTTTTCTAGTTTAACCATTAATGTAAAAAAAAGAAAAAAAATCATCCTTGCTCTAATATCCAATTCAAATTACTAAATAATAGAGAAAGCCAAATGAATTCCCCAGGGCCCCAACTGCATCTCCATACTCAAAAAACCCATTACCATAAGTGAATACCTAAAAAATTATGAGAGAAAAAACGAAAACATTCATAAATTTAATTCCAACATCTGTTACTTTTCACAGTGAAAGTTCAAGTAAGTTAAATTTTTTTTTTCTTTTTTTTACTCAAGAAGATTCAATGTCATTGCTCCCTGTCTGTTTCATGCTGGTAAAAAGTTAACCCTATTACTAAGATTACTCTGTGTCTCAGTTGCTGTGTGCACTCTGTTAAATCTTGCAAGTTTAGTGTAAGTAATCTTGGTAACAAACAAATCTGTTAACTTCTTATAAATGCATACAGATGTGACCCAGCTCAGGAGCAGAGATCAATCTGGTTGCCAAAGCCACCAAAAGTTCAACAAATAGCAAGCGTTCTTCAGCAAAACTGTACTCACTTAACATCTAGCTTGTAACTGCAGTCCCTAAAAAACACTCATAACCCCCCCAATCCCTCAAATCCCTCTAACCAGGAAACAAACCCGTTAAAACCACACCCACCATTCCTATCCTGCTAGGAATCTCATTCACGTACATATTACAGCTCTACCAGAGCTTTTGATTGACTTTTGGGGTGGTCCGGTGCAGGGCCAGGAGCTGGGCTCCATGATCCTTGTGGGTCTCTTCCAGCTCAGCACATTCTGTGATTTGGTGACTTGTAATTAAATCCCAACAATAAAAGGTGATAACATCGATTTTCTTTAAATTTTGCCTTTTGTGCCTGTATACAGAAACATAATAGTTCTTGATCACTTATCAAAGAGGACTATAAAGTCAACAATGCTCTTGCCCCAGCACACATCCATATGGAGAAAGCCTCCTTCCCAAGAGCATTACTGCCTTTTGTTCATGCCTGTCCTGTAATTGGTGCAGTCAAGTCAGAGTAATGTGCTGGAATTCTGTTGTACTCTTCAGTGCCTCTTATCAGAGCTAGACTTTGTAATGTGTTTGAAATGTGGATTACTTGTTCAGAGAAGGAGGCCAAGTGGAAGCTGAATAACCCTGACCTTTCTGGCTAGGAAAATCAAAACAGTACAAAAAAAAAAGATCATTCATGACTGGATTGAGATCTTTTCATCCTTTTCAGTTGCACATTCAGTCATTAGAGTGTGGTCTAATTAGAAAAAAAAAAAAAATCAGGAAGTTGTTGAACATTTTTTTGTTGTTCAAAAGATATTGAGAAAGTTGCAAGAGTTCAAAAGCAGTCATGCCACCACTGATACAAGAAATCTAGGTAAACAGTGATGAGGAAATGCCTCTACATTAAATCTGTTTGTATGGTTTTCAGCTTCACACAATGTTTCTTCCATCAACTCACCTCTGAACCACAAGTTTGCTCTCATAGGTTTAATGAATATAATCTAAGGACTGTAAATCCAGCTCCCTGTTGAAAAGGTTATCCACTTGGCCTAACACTTGGAACACCCTTGTTATTGTTGTTGTTGTAAATATCAAACCCACCTTCAAAATGCAGCTATTCATTCTCAGAGTTGAAATCTCTTGTGGTGTGAGCCATACCTGCATTTGAGATTACCATTTCTGACCCACTCACTAAACAGCTTGAAAGAACCCATTTACTTCTCCATTACTGACATTCCTCTCAAGGAGAGCCTTTGCATAACCATCATCTTGACATTCTCTTCAGATAAATCTTCTTTACAGTGATGAACATACACAATAAAATCAATATTTTCTAAAAGGACAGCAAATGGGAATGTATTTTGACACGTCGTCTACAAGATTTGCCGAAACTTATTTTACCATCTTTGTTGTCATCAAGAGTTATTCGAAGAATTTCAAGCAACTTGCCTGTAAAATCAGGCCTAAAGTTGACAATGGTTATGCAGGGCACTGAGATTACAGCTTCATATCCCATTTATTTGTTTTCTTCTATAATACTTATAGTAGAAAAAAGTCTTTACCTCAAAGAGACTGATACTTGTCCTTTTGTACAGCAGAAAAAGGGCTCATTGAACAATGAATTAATTAACTATCTATTTATAGGGTTTCTGGGTACTCCAGCAGTGCAAACAACAACAGCATTAATGGCATAAAGCACCTGATTTCGTAATACCCCAAGAAAAGTACAAAACACCTTATTCTCTGTATGGCTAAATACAGCATGCTCTTCACTCCCATTCAGTATCCTTGCATCTCTTGACTTCACTTTCCTGAGACATGCTGTACATACATAAGGGTACTTCATTTTGTTTTTCTCCCACTTCCCTCCAGCCCATTACCTTCTTTCACAAAGGCACTGCAGACTTGCAACAGTGCCACAACAGCTACTTAAACCTGTAACAAGCAAATTTGTTTGGGGTTTTACCCCCCAAAAGCAACCATTATGGCCAGGGCTTTTTTTTTTCCCTTTTTCTTTTTAATCATCTGTCTGGATTTAATTGGTTTGCAGTCACAACAAAGATCATGTTGCATGCATTTATCACAAGACAGTGACTTTCTGAGGGGCTGTGACACAGGATGCTGTGATACCAGTTAGAATAGAATTGTTAGGCCTATTAAGCACCAGTGCCTATCCAGAGCGACAACAATGAAAGCACAAAAAAACCCAAAAACTTGAGGGCAGAATTAGTCATGATTCTGAAAATCAGGCTTCTCAGCTCATATCAAAATCAGACTTTAGTCTGGCACTGTTAGCGTTTAATACCACTTTTACTCTGTATCAAAGCAGAGGTAAAAAGTTCTTACAAAAAAAGGACTAACAAGCATGACACACATTATTGTCCTTGTTACTGAGTTATAACACTACTGTATTGCTGTGGTCTGGCAGGGGCTGTCACTTCCACTTGCTGCTGCTTCCAGTTACTGTGGTCTGATGAGACATGGTGCAAGATCACATGTCACATCTCTTGAATTGAAACACTAATGCAGTGATTTGCTTAATACAGAAACAGCTTCGTAAAGAAATTTGCATGTACAAGACTTTATTTTCTTGAAGGACTTGGAGCAGGAGGAGGAGATCATACATATGCCTGATGTTGACAAGTTTTTCTTAAACCACATAATACTGAGACGGTTCGAACTCCCTGTGCTCCATACTCTCTCATTTGGCCAGTGGCTGCATTATACACAAGTCTATTTTTTACATTTGTTAGTGTGTGTTTGAATTTAGAACACATACTTACATCAGTTAAGAAAGAAAACCCTAAACAACATTTTAAAGCTGTGGCAGAGTTATTACAAATCATTAAATGATGGATTTCTATGTATCTTTTTATGAGCTAAGAAAAAAGCACTTAAATAATCTTTACAAAAGTAAATACAACTGCAGTCTTTCATATTATAAAAATCTTCCATTCTTCTAGAGTATCATAAAAGTGTGGGTAATTCAGCTGACCAGCACCCTGCAGGTCACACTTTAGTTTAATTTCACAGCATCAAGTTTTTGGCCTATATCTGTCACATGCAGTAGCAATCTCACTTTGCAGTTGCTATAAGGCACAGGGTTCTGCTAAAACACAAGTCCACATTTCCACACCAAATTAAAGAACTATCTAGTTGTACTCTTTTTAGATACAATTCTCCACTTTTGAAAGAATTACTTACATTTCACTAGCAGAAACATCAGCTTTAAACCTCACCTTGCTGAAGAGTGCCTTCTGTACTACCCAAATGCAACGAGACATTAGGGACAAAGAACTCAAAATAAGATCTTTACTTCTGTCTTGGATTTCAAAGTTACACCATAAGGAAGAACGTATATTTCCAAAAAGTAAATCAAATACTGATTTGGTCACAGACACTAAGTCATATATGACTGCATCTTTTAAGGAACTTCCTGCAGCACTGCCATGGGAGAGCAAAACGTAGTAGATCACCAAAGAGTAACTTGCTAAAAAAGCTTTAATGAACGGTTGTAACATTTTTCAGGCTGTCACCTTGGCCTCTGTCATGGTGCCCATCTAACATGAGCAGAATCAAGCCTGACTTTACACAGGAAACTGGAAAGTTTTAGGTATGTATGTCTTATCTAAAAGGCATTCACAAAATGTAAGAGATTTGACCTTAATTTCCATTGATTTAAGGGCAAGAAGTTGCAAGTGCAGAGATGTTAATGTATGCAAACTTACTAGTTAACCTACAGATATCAGGAACATTTTCTCTTTCTTCCTGTACTTATATATTTTATAAGGTAAATGAAGTGCTAGCTGATGAATTGGCATTTTTAGATGTCTTGTACTTGAAAGCTTCTTAACAAGGACATTCTTATTCTACGTCACCATGAACATTCTTACCATGTGCTTGTTAAAGTACTTATTGCAGTCCCTAAGGAGTTAACCACAAAAGCTACCTTTTCAAAAAAGGAATGTGCTGTGAATCTCCAATCACTGCACACTAACAAACCTGCAGTGCACAGTTTGATCTTTACACTTTAACAGAAACGGAAACTTGCATTCTCTACGTGACTACCAAATATCTTTGATACTTCACTGATTTTTTTTTCCCCCCTAACTATTCTTCAAATTCTTGTTTGCTTTAAGATATTAGAATTAGTGCTTAACAGCTGCTAATGAATCCTGCATCAACCATGCACAATTTCAAAGTTCTCTGGAGGAAGAGTCAAGAACCCACACCTTTCCTTCTTCTTTCAGATTTTAAAGCAAAACACAGAAAGAGGCTACTGGTAAAATAAGATTGATACAGGATCTGCAACAGCAGAATATGCTGCCAAATATGCTGAAATTTTGAAGGGTCAGTCTGTGAGAATGGACTGACTGCTCTACCAGCACTGTGGTGGACACATTCAGAGTTTGAGCATCAAGGCAATATTTTTATCAGGAATGGTAAAATATTAGCATATACAAGTGAAAGGAATATTCTATTCACTTAAAATGCAGACATGATCATGCAGCCATTTGCTTTGTGAAGTACTTACTAAGGAGAAAGTATTTTAGTACTCTCAATCCCAGTATTCTTATGCCTGAGACTGATACCTGAAGCTATGCTATTTTGTTATTTGGCAGAAGCTACTTATTTTTACTTTCTATTTAAAGACTACTTGAAGCTATTCTCTAAAGGTTGCACATTATCATTACCTCTGTTATAATCAACAGCATGTTGTTTCTGTGCAATTCAACATCCTACAGTTTCAGGTGCAGAGATATTACTCAAGAAATATCTCTCATCTCCATCTAGCATGATTAAATTTTGCCAAACAGAATTCTAGTTCATTCTTTGGCTTCTGTCTCTTGTCCATGAATTATTTCACTCAGGATTGTAAACAGCCTTTGATTCATGAACTAAACTCTGGATTAAATTTAATAGCAGCTAACACTGCAAAACTGTGCATGTTATATATCCCCAGTGATATTAAAGTCACTAGATTCAAAAAACATCCCTTTTCACTTTCTAAGGCTCAGCTCAACAGACAAATGGTGACTACTGAACATTTTCTACCTTTGGGAACTTTGTAATTGAGAGTTATTCTTAAACACTCTCTTGAGGCAAGTTCAGACACTCAAGCTGACTCCCCTTCTTTTGAGGAAAGTTTAAACGTATTTGCTCAATTTCTACACCAAGTGGTTTGGAGATGGAGATCTCAATGCTCAGTAAATTCTAACTACTTAAAAGCTGTCACACAGCTGAAACATGAGTGGAGGAGGGATGGAAAGACCATTTAAGTGATAAAGATCATGGTTTCTTGCAATTGCTACAAAAAATGTTTGAGTGGAGGAAAAAACATATTAATTTCTTCTAGACAACATACAGTTAAAGATAACTACAATTAATATGCCAACAACTCTAACTAAGCTTTAGGTAGGACTCACACTTGCTGTTGTATTCAAATGTTGAAAAAAATTGTTGCAGTGGTGCTGGAGTTCTCATTTCAGAAGAATAGTGATTTGTTCTCCAAAACTTTTCCTTTACTTTTTGGTGATCCTTACTGTATAGGTGAATTAATTTAAAATTCTTCATAGTAAACATGACTGTGTATTGATTATTTCAGCTCTACAATTTAATCCTAAAATATCTTTGATGCTGTAATAGAAAGTGGAAGATAAGAATCCTTATTTTTTTATGGAGCCGTGCATAGGACTCTGCATTTCTCCAGCATCAACACTTAATATTTAGGTAAGATTATTCTAGCATGTTTAACAACAACAGTCTTTAAAAAGAATGGAAGTCACCTTACCATGGACAAATAATGATATCATGAACAGGTTATTTACCATCAAAAATTGTCCACATCATCAGTGTGTACACAATTCTTTGTCCAATCCCCAAAACATGGCAGAACTTTAGGAAACAAACAGTAAGGCTGTTTCAGATTACTTAAATTATGGATAAGCTTTCATAAGGTTTCTAAAAAATTCAGTGTACTCTGGTGTTCTGGGGGTGGTTTTCATTATACTTCAAGATTTTTTCAGCTACATCAAGAGCAAAACAGTAGGGAATGGTTTCCCCAATAGGTGTTTCTCCCGGCTCACTACACATTTTATTTACATTTGAAGTAAACAGAAAACGGAGGTTTATCATTAAACTTTCAGCAACAAAACGGAAAAAAAAAGAATAGTTACCTAGCAAGATTAAACAGCCTATAAATTATTTTGTTGAAGAAAGTTCCTAAACTTTCATCCAGTTTCTTCTGGCCTTGAGAAGGCACAAAAGTTATCAATTTAATCCACTGTCTCTAAAAGCGCACTGCTCTGATAAAGAAACGTCGCTGAATCTATAAATGGGATATTCTGTTGACTTTCTGAAAACATTGTGTCTGCTACCACAATCAACATAAGTCTACAAAAAGAAAGTGGCATTAGCTTAATGTTATCTAAACCTGGCTCTTTTGACCTAGTGAAATCCCTCCCAGCAACAGCTGCATGGAAACCTGGAAAACCTTCCCATTGCAACCTCATTTAAGAGAAACTGCTATGAAACACAGCTAAATACTGATGATATAATTGGCTCCCAACTGGAAGTCACCTGAAAACACTCCAGACTCCACTAAGTTCATGCAGGCCACAAGAGAAATATCTTCTTTTGCATTAACTGAAGTTTCCCAACACTATTAAATCACATCATTGGAAAAAGAACTAAGTCCTAATACATAGTCTGAAAATTATGTTGGAATACTTATTTCTTCCAAACATGTTTCATTATTGTATTTTGACCAAGGATGGGGCTAAATTCAACAAGGCTGTACCAGAAAACAGGAAGGCTAGGAAAACCACGAGATTTTATTTATAAGAGACCCCTGAAGATGACAGAACAAGATTCATGATTATTCCATTTAAGAGGTATTGTAAATTTAAATTACCAAAAATAGTTACCAATTGGAATTTAGAAATTTTAAAGTAAAAATATGAAGAGTCAATAGAAAAGTTCCTTCCAGCAATATTTTGCAAGAAGAAAATGCTCGGCAGAGTGTTCTGTATGCGATAGGAATATTTACTTTTACCCTCACAGCCAGAACTAATTTGATGTTTATTCAACACCCACATTTGCAAGCAAGAATTCTGTGTTTGTGTCCCTATGATGCTTTATTACTTTCATGTGGCCAAAGTATATTAGGAAGATTAACCCCTGAAAACAAAATTATATCTTCTACTTTAATACTAAAACCTAAATACTACTGGAACTTGAGCAAATTTCTCAAAAATGGAATAAAATGGACAAGTTTGTTTGCTGGCCATTATGGCTCCACAGCTCAAAACATGGCCCCAGCTTCAGACTTTTTTTCACCTAAAGGAAAAACAGGTTTTCCAGGGCATTGTATTAATGTTATATGCATGTATTAAAAATCTTTAGACCTATTACTGGAAGCAATGTAATTTTTCACTTAATACATTTAAAGGGACTGGTCAACATCATCTAATTTGAACAAATATGTCATAGAGGTTATCAGATTTGTATGTTATTTTACATCTAAAGTTTCCTGAAAAACAAAACCAGCTGAGTACCACCATGGCTTAACCTACTGGTTTGTCTACAAAATAAAGTTTTAAACCTGACACCATCAGTAATGTGAGAGAGCTGAGTGACCCCATGCTTCAGCTTGAGATAATTTGAAAACATGGTGTAAGAACTACTGCAATCAACCTGTGAAATGCAGACCTCACCATTCAAACCTTCCACCTTCACAAACCCAACTGATATTCTGCAAAATATCCGTCACTCCCCACATCACATTTGAGCATTTTCAAGTAATATCTACTAATAGAATGATATACATGATAAAAGATACATGTTTCCTGATATCTTATCCTTTAAATCTTGATAGGAAACAGCATTTTATTCTAAAAAAGAAAAATCCTATAGAGAAGCCTTCTTAAAAGAAAGTTGTTGGTTAAATCCTGCAGAAATAACTACCTTGTCTTTCTACTACAAGACCTCATAACAAAGACCACAAAATATATCTCAGCTGATGACATCAACTAAAAAATTGGGTTGTGGGCAAGACAGTCTAAACAGCCTTTTATATCTCACTTGTGGCTAAAGAAGTGCAAATTCAACAAATTTTTTACCAAAAAAACCCAAGAAAAATTGTTTATAGTTTTAAAAGTTTGTAGAAGTACAGATGGGGGAAATTGAAAGCAAAAAAACCCAAAAACAAACAAAACCCATAAAAGATTAAATGTTGCCTTTGTCATTGGATTTACACTGGATGCTCCTTCCAAGCATTTATTTCCCAATTAAACCAAGCTTATTAAGTAAAATGGTAATTCATAAACTTTCTTTTTTTTGTTCTTTGAAACCAAACTTAAAATAGCAAATGTAAGCTATAAATGCATATTCATTTCATGCTGACAGTCAAATCATTATGATCACTTCAATCAATATTGTAGCCTGAGGGACTCTCCCCATTTGAAACGATATAAAAATCAATATATGCACTCTTACATATATTCTAACTGCTCAAAAGAGAAGCATAGGAGAGATCTCCCTTGTAACAACAAATTTCAGGCTGTGACAGTTTCCTCTTTGTTAAGGGCAGTAACAGAGCTGTTCCTCATTTTGCAATCTTGCATTCTTTGCTGTAATGACACTGAAAAGTGTTTCTGTGATATAGTACATATAAAACAAGATGTGAAATTGGAGTACCTGAAACATTAACTTCAGAAATATTTAATAAAAAAAATTCCAAATGTCAGTTATTCCAGGCCCTTAAAACCCATAACTTTTATGGTAGCTTAGAACAGACTCAAAATAAAACTTAACCACGTTGTGATTAATTAGACTATGATTTCTTACTAATAGAGCCAAGTGTCTGACTACTATGAATACTGACCTTTTATCTACCCTTTTCTTTACTCTTTTGTTTTCCTACTTTGTGAGCAGTACTATGCTATAGTGTTTTGTGCTAACAGCAGGATCATTTTCTTTCTATTTTACACTTGGTCTCGTTTTATCTTTTTCAAGGTCAAAACATTCTCTAAAAAGCTACTTTAGAGCCTTTTTTAATGTTACAACTACTTCTTTCTTCTTAATTCCCAGGCATGTTTAAAATCCTAATCAGACTGCAAAAAAGTTACATTTTAATTCAATCTAACACACTGAATAAAATTTACCCATCTAATAATACTTTGTTCTGGTTTATTTTATGAACCCTCCACAGAAAGTTAATTTTGCAACCAACCTCATTACATTTGTAAGTAATAACAGCCAGAGATAAGAAAACAGAGTGAGATTTATACTTTATGATCTAGCCACTCAGTGCTTTACTTAAACTCCCACTCATTACCAACAGTTTGTTCCTGTGTCACAGTGTCTGCTTCAGTCTCTGCAGTAATTCCATCTCCACACAACTTTCTTGAAAACTTCCTCACACTTACATCAGTACTGTGCTTTCCCACTGTGAAATTTTGGTGTGGCTGCCATTGTTAATATTTTAGGGCAGCAAGAATATTGCCAGAGCTGGACTGTCAATTCAACAAATTTGATAACAATATGGAAATAAGGGAGTCTGGTCTCTAAAATCCACCATTCTATTTCCATCAGCTTCAAAACAATCAAGATTTTCTTTCTGCAAACCGCACCCTGGCCTTTCTCACACTTTCCTTCCATAAAGCTCCCATTCAGGCACACAATTTCAGAATATCATTGTATCATATCTTACTGAACATAACATATCATCATACTGAACAACCTGCTAATTATCACACCCAGCTCCCCCTCAGAACCATATGACTGAAAAAAAGGTGGTGGATTTGTAAGAGCAGTTTAATACCTTTATTCAGAAGTTACCTCAAACCTATATCCACTGTTCACTGACAGCACGCTAAAAAAACTCCTTTGGGGGATGCAGGCTGAGTGAAGGTCAAACCAGCAATGGAGACATGACACAGTGTGGTACACACACTTCTTTCTCATATCTAAAATGACCAGATCAGAACATGGGGTTTAGAAATGGGACTTACAGCTGCATTTCAAGCAGCAAAATAAGGAGGCACTTCTTCAATTAAAAATTAATCTCCCTGCCTACAAAAATGTACTTTCAATCTATATATCTTCAGCTAATACAGTCATGAATGTAAAACCCAGCACTAGAGGGGATTATATAATTTTGAGACACTTTTTTAATATCTCTTTTCATTGCCGTATCTCCAGCATAGCATCTGATCAAGATACCTTCTCTGATAAAAAAGTCCATAAACCATGTTGAATATAATCTGCCAATATGGAACTGCAACCGTTTTGAGCAACTAAAGATTCCTCTGCAAAAGCCAGTCAGCATCATTAAAATTAAAAAAAAAAAATCCTATTTCCTTTTGAAGAAATCCAGTATGTGAGAAGATGGGACAGACAGAATCTCACTTAAAAGTCTCACTTAAAGTTGCAGATGGCACGCTTAAGACAAATGCAGAACACTTTGTGGCAGATGGCCTGCCTTTCAATCAGCAAAAGAAAAAAATATTAGATAAAAGCCTTTCCAGAAGCAACATGACATTGTTATTATCCTCACTTTACCTGTGCAAAAAATTAGAAGTAAGTTTCAAAAATTAAGTAGGATTTAGTGCTTGTTTATACAAGCTGGACAGAGTTATGATAATTTTGTTTCTCAGACAGAATAGCATTTTTTAAAATACAATTTTACAACTGAATCCATGTCCTGGCATGATGCTGCAGTTTTATTTTTCTATGGAAATAAAATATTTCACATACTTTGTATTCTTGGCTTGCTTATCGTTTTTGCAAAGCTATCTGCAGTTTACTATGCATATAAAATAAAGTAGAAAAAATACATTGCCATTATTAGGGGAAAAACATGGACTCGTCATTATTAATTGTTGCAGATTTTGACCTCAGCCTCTCAGTCAGATATATTACAATGTTTTTCCTAGCTAAATTTTTAGATTCTAGTCTTTAGGATTTATTTTATTTCTTTATTTTCATGAACTGTTGATGTTAGTAAATTAGCTACATGGATTACTGCAGGCCATTTTCCTATAACTTCTAAATAGTAAAAATTTTTTATAAAACAAGCCATAATTGCAAATCTATGGAAACTGCAGCTCAGAGCTTCACTTGACACATCATTATCATCTCTCAGCTAGGCACAAGGATTGGCTGGTAATATTCTGATTTCCTACAAGAGTTTATATCCTCATTCATGTTATCTTGAATATCTCTGAATAGGCACACAAATGGTAGACTTCAGGTTATGTAATGAGACACTAAAGGATTTCATCAGGCCTGCAATAAAAATCATATCATGCTTGGCATCAAATCCATTATGCCTCCATGAACATTTCATGGGAGAACTGGTAAACCACAGCAGTGGCAATGTCTGGGTGCATATCTTACCCTACTTTGTCTTTTATCATTTTCATTCTCTGCTCCTCAGCTCCCAAGCAGCCTCCCTGAGAGAGACACACACAGCTAAGTGAACTCTCAATTCTCCCCACAAACACTTGTCAGACAGTAGTAATTTAGAATCCCATTCTACAATGAGCTAAGCACATTCTGGCTCAGGTCCAGATGAGCACTTAATGCCTAAGTACTCCTGCAAACAGCCACATGGCACTGGAGCAAGACTAGTAAGCTCAAGACTAGCTTAAGCTTATCCTTCAGCTACTAGTGGGGTAGTTAGGTTTAAGTTACAGATCACTTTTGTTAGCCGCTATAAATTAGATGGGGTTTTTGCTGTGTCTATGTTGTAGGGAGTTTGTGTGATATTTTTTTAGCAATAAACAACCACCAAAGACCCCCCAGACTTTTCAGTGTTATCCTTCCAAGTAGCTAAATATATCCCTTACATACCCCAAAAATCAAAGCTGCTGAGCTTCATCTATTCCAAGGTCTGAACAATTTTAATGTAGAGTTTATTTACACAAGGGCGAACAATTCCCAAATCTGCTTTTCAAGAAAGCTTGGCATACAGGCATGACTCCCCAGTTACATATTTCCTAGCATTCTGGCAATCACTTATTTTGACACAAGTAATCAAAACAGGGGCTCTGTTCCACTTTCAAACCACCTTGATATGCAGACCACTTGAATCCCACACCTCTGCAGAGGCTCGACAAAGCATTTCCTAGTCAAAGTAGGAATGGCCAGGAAAAGAGTGACCAAGCGGAAAATAATGTCACAGCTTTCTCCCAAACACCCTTTTCCCCATTTTTGTTGCTACATACTCTGCAACCTCTGAGATAGTCAACAAACCCTGCACCTTCATTTAACAAATTACAACAAGGTGTGTATACACACATATAGATATCTATAGATACAGTCACACACTTTTACTGAGACAACACGCTGGAGTTCTTTGCATTGGTGCACCTGCCCTCAGGAGGGACTCTGCTGACTGCTCCCAAGCAGAAGAGACAGGTGTACAGCAGTGTGAACTAAGCAAAACCATGTGCAAGCTCCTTTAAAAGTGGGCATTTTTTCCACATATATAATTTTCATCTGTTTACTGCTATCACCTCAATAATGCATAATCCATAACGTTCTTATTATGCTCTTTTAGAGTTAACTATGTTATTTACTTTCACATACCCAAGTCTACTTCCAAGTCCTTGCTGGAATCTTTACCAGGTAACAAAACATTAATGAATAAAAGCAAATTGCAGAGCTACTGTACTGTATGTTTCAAGCTAGACAGAGTATCATTATAAAAGATACAAAACCCACAGATGGGAAAACCTAATCTCAGCGTAGAAATGTTATGAAAATATATTCTTAGGTTACATCTGATTGACTAATTTCAAAAATCTTTATTCTGCTTGTATTTTTAATCAGTGCCCTCACCAGTTCACGCAACTTTAATTGCAAAGTTATTTTTCCTCATTTTCAAATCAATAAAAATATTGAAAGCAAGGCCCAAAAGCTCAAGTCCTGTCATTCTGGGGGGAAAAAAAAAAAAATAAAAAAAATACACACTTGCAACAACAACGGTGAATCTAATGTTTGTGTTGAGGAACAAAGAGCACAATTCAGTTTGCCACCCAATAGCTTAGAAAGAAATCACTATTTTAACTGGATTTCTCACTTATTTACTCAATTCGTGACCACTAAGATTATTGTATGCCATTGCATGCTAGAATACATAAGGTCCTGTTAATTACCTCTGTTATAATATGTAACTTAACTGAGAACAAAAGAATTATTTCCAAAGTGTCATAAAACATTGGCTTTGAAGGGCTGTTTTTATTGTTTTGTTTTGGAATTTTAAAATGTATTTTAGATTTTGTTCTATTTTAAAAGTTTGCCTCTAAGTGCCATCCATTCTTCTGGTTTTTAGCGGAAGTTCTTAGCACCTTCCAGGACTTGAACAGTGCTTCATTTTTTCACGTTATCATCTGTGTCCCCTGTGCCCCCTGCAAACACCGAGATACTAAATCAAATAACTGTTGAATCTGAAGCAAACAACTGATTTTTGACATTTAAAATACTTGTCTGTGAGAGTCTGACAAAGAGAGTTTTTCATTTAATTGTAAATAAGGTGATATTTTACTGCAGTGATCAGAGATAAATCTTTACAGACAATTTAAAGGTCTGTGTGCAATATTGCACATCACATTATGCAGGAGAAAATGGCATTTCTCTCCCCATCTGTCAGAAATACTCACTAGAAGCAGATGCATAGGAAGATTGTTGGAACACTGGTGGGGAGGAAAATTGACTTCTCTGATAAGACCAACGTAGTGAGATACACTCAGGGGCAGTTTCAGGTCTACCAGCCCAGAAAATGGAGGTTTAATTTCATCAAAGAGACTTTTAATTTTTTCCTTTTTAAAATCTTCATTGTGAAACTCTGAAAGAGATAGTTATCCAAATTCCTGAAACACATTTACAATTCCACCCAATTATGATAAGGACTTGTCTCATTTCAGAATGTATAACACATGAAGAACTTAAGAATGGGGCTTTCTGACACAGAAGGCCTTATCCCCTCTGCTTAATAAGGTTGTAGATACCCTATTCATATATTCTTCATTTTTACTAGCAATCCTTCATGCTACCAAAATCAGACACAGGAGTAGTTTAACAGTAAAAACAAGGAAAATAAGGCAAAATAACAGTCCTCAAAAAAAAAGTTCAAAATGGTAATGAAATAGAAACCCATCCCTCCCATGGAAGCTTTAGTGCCCAACTCATCTGTCTGAAGCCCAAGCTTTCAGGAAGGAAGGTTCATTTCTTCCCAGCTGCATTTCAGCAATATATATACACTCATCTGCATGTATAGTTATACCCACAGTGCCAAAATTTGCATGCACAAGGTCCCACAAGCACATTATGTCTGTTTCTGATATAATTTTAAGATAATATATAGGCTTTACAAAAACCATAATTCTGTATGTTTACCTGAAGAATATACCTCCATGACTATACAATACATAATAAAATGTTTCATGAACAAGAGCACTGAAATACCCAGAAAAGTTAACTCTGAGACAGACTGTTTATTGAAACTTAGAAAGACTGAAAGATCATTTTCAGAAAACAACTACTTTTGTTTTCATGCCTTTATGGTCCTTTTTAAGGAATTGTTCTAGTTCACGATTTCTCTGCAGATAACAGTATATTTAATCAGTGTTTTTCAGTATGAAAATCAGTTTTTATGTTGTTTCAAACAGATTTTATTCAAATAAAGGAATGTAGTTAATTCAATACACTTAATTATCATTGCCAGTAAATGAACATTGAAGGCAATGAGACTGTAATTTTAAAACTAGAACAGCATCCCCTTCATGCAGCATTATGTATCAAGGTGCATAAAGTGCAGCAATGGTTGCACCTATGCACAGACACATACTGAAACATTTAGTAGTTACTAAATAGGTGCAAAATTA
The DNA here is from genome assembly GCF_000738735.6 of Corvus cornix cornix. Classification (NCBI taxonomy): domain Eukaryota; kingdom Metazoa; phylum Chordata; class Aves; order Passeriformes; family Corvidae; genus Corvus; species Corvus cornix. The sequence goes on from NC_047056.1 coordinate 16,403,186, forward strand.
GAGTTCTGATATTTATAAACACGTACAAGATATATGTATTTGTAAGAAGTACATGTCAACCCTTAAAATCCCACTTTTTAAAAGACTATGGCCACTGCAATATAACAGAGTATATTTGAATATTTGCATAAGTACTTCAGAGTATTTCAGGCCAACCCGAGACAAAAACCCAAATATGGTCTAAGCAGAGGACACCACCAGAAAACAAAGGTGGAAAACACATCTCCAACAAGCCAAGGCTTTCCAAAAAAACAAACAATAAGAAACACCTTGAGTCCCAAGTATCAAAGCCTGCAATTTCTGCATTAGATTGGATATAATGATTTCATGTTCTGATTTCCAAACACCATCTGAAATTTAGCTGCTGTACTCCAGTAAGACTTTGTCTTCTCTAGTACTTCTCTATTGGCCTCGCTCTGAAATGAACTCTAGTCTTAATTTTACATACATTAAGTTTATTTTTCCCTCTGTATTTCCAGAATCAGACATTTTGCATCTTCACAGCACTTGTGCAATATATGCCTGCATTTTCTGTAGCAAAAAATGCTCTTTATTGACTCCCCTGGTCCACATGCTTATGCTGTTAAATAAGATAGTTCTTGTTTTCTACCAAGAAGGTCTGGTGTTTTGATAGTGAATTCAGTCAACACTTAAGAGTCACGTGGGCTTTGGGCAGTACATTAGAGGAAGCTGCAAACATTTTTAATTCAGTGTCCTGGGAAGCAGTGTTCTTTCTCTGAAAATCATGTGTGGAAAGGTGTTCTCATCTTTGCTATTGTTTGTTTAGTTTGAGGTGCGGGTGTTTTTACCTTATAATCCATTTAGTTCAACTCTAATTTTACTAAATTCTAGCAAGACTGGAAATGCCACTTAAACTGTAAAGGTTCTTGGGATAATCACTATTTTTCACATGGGTATCAGAGATCCATCAGGAGGCTGCTCCTGTTTACAAGAAAACTTCTTTAAAAATTCAGCTGAAGGTTGTTTGAACTCCAGCTAGTTAAATTCAGAAGAAACTGCAGGTCTAGCTCTGGGCTGGAGAAGCTGCACAATACCAGGCACCACCAGACTCCTTTAGAAGGTTCTGTCTCACCTATTTTAATTCCAGTAGGAAATGGGGGAGTTATCTCAGCCTCACAGCCTTATTTTGATAAATACATTAAAAGTGCTGTTTGACAGGATTTTTAATCATTATTCTGAGAAATACAGTTTGAATCAAATCAAGCTAGTCCAGTCCTGGAATGCTGTGGCATCCTTGTACACCTGGGTAGGAATAGGCCCAATTATTCATGTCTTGCCACCTTGCCAAGAAGTTACTCCCTAAACCTAATTCAGTGGATCTAGAGGAAGTAAAAGGGAATGCAAACAACTTCATACAGATAGTGACTGTCTGCAATGTTGAATTCATCTCTCCAAGCAGCTCCACACACATCTTGAACATAAACTAGGGCTGAAACTGCCCAAATGGAAAACTTCCTCAAAGAAGGAAGGCTTCTCACTCTTGAGTTCTCTTTACCTACATTTCAAGTTCATTTCTGACATATAACAACTAGAGATTCTCTTGCCATCCCCCTACTCTCATAAACACTGACATGGTTTTGGGTATGTTTAGTTATGGAAGTTTTCCCATTGTGTACAAGAGAACTTTAAAGAAAGAAAATTGTTGGTGTTTTCTTCCTTTATTCTCTCATCACCTTCCAAATCACCACTTTTGGTAGGGCCAAGTCTGTTCCTTAATGCTTTTTATTCAAAAAATCATCATTGCTTCCTGAGTAAGCAACACAGCTTTATTTAAAGCTATCCAAACATTTCTACCTGAAAACTAAAATATTTTTTATCAAAATTATACCATAGGCTATACCTGCAGGTACAGCTCTGATCTGCTTCCACAGACATCTTTGGAATAAATCCTAATTGTTTTATATTTCCAGTGAGGCATCATCATTATGATTCCTAGGACATAACCACTAGAACTGGTAGAGAAAAATGCTGTGCAGGTTATGATATGTGAAGTATGTAAATACTACAAGAAATAAGTAGCTCTGCTCTGTTTTGTTCTTAAATCGTGGATCTGAGAAAACTTCAACATAGATTTTTGCAGAGAATATATAAAAATAGAGATCAAATAAGACACCTGCTCATATCACAGGAATAAAAGCCGCACAACATGAATAGCAATTCTTCCTATACAAAATTATCAAAACATTTGAAACATCCAAAGTGTCATTTTCACAGAAATATTTATCTTCTTGCTTCTATATTCATACTATCGAACAGCAGCACAATCCCTTTTGCTGCCTGTTTTTAAAATGCCCTTTACTATTTCTCTGTAAGAAAAAAGAAAAATAAAAAGACTTTGGTCCAGAGCCTATTTTATCATGTATCAGAAGATTTTTTTTCTGAAATCTAAAACACAGAAATCCAAAAGACACTGAGAATTATCAGCCTACACTGCTTCTCTTTGCTGTTTTCCTTTTCATTAATTCCAGCAAAGCCTTTTTGACAACGATCAGCTGCAACATCCAGCCAACCATTCGCCCTCTCCCTCTCAGAAGTCTGTTGAGAATATTTGCTTCTTCCTTCTTTATTTCTCACTTTCCCAATGGAGGCACCCTGCTGAAGCACCAAAATAATTACATCGTTCAAAAGTGTAGAACGAGAGAAGAAAAAGGCAACTAAAAGATCAAATGCGCATCAATGCACAAGTTATCGGTAGGCTCCCATAACAGGATGGCATCACAGAAGATATAAAATGAGCTGCTCAGGTTCTCTCAGTGTCAGTCCGTCCATATAAGAAGAAAAAAGTAGTCCTTCTGTTTGAAGAATTTAAACTGTAAGACTTACAGTGAACAGTGTCAGGAAAAAAACCCACAACATCTCAGATTCCCATCAAAAAGAGCAGAAAACAGTTGTGGCAATAATTCAGGTACTCATTCTCAGCCCAGACACAGGCTCAGGACACTGGTATCAGTTCAGACGGCAAGAGCAGAAGTGTGCCCAAACCCAGCACCACACTTGTGTTGTCAAAGTGAGTGAAGAAAATACTAATATTTGAATAAATACAAATATCAATAATTAAATACTTTTGGAATAGTGCTTCCCCCAACCATATCATTTTGACATCCCATAATTTCAAAACTGTCTTGACTGGTGTTCATTAGTTAATTAATTTTATAAATGCAGACAACTTTTTTTTTTTTCAAGTTCTGTAAGTACTTCACAAACTCCTCTGTGTTTCTGGTAGCTGCAAGGCCCATGATGGCAAGGCCAGATACCAAGTTGTGTTGCTTACTGGAAAAATGAACACCATTCATTTGTACCCTCTGTGCTTTTGATGCCTTAGGTTTCAACTTTCCTATTTTTCAAACCCTGTGCTGCCTAGTGTGTAACTCTGAAGTTTCACGTTTCCTGTTAACTTCTGCTCTCTCATGGTGGTTAGACATAACAAACCCTCTCCAGGTTCGTACTTCAAGGCCACCTAGATTGTCCCAGGCCCCAAAATATGTAAACTAAAGTCTTGAGAGTAGGGGCAAACTTGTGGTAATTGCATCAGTAACTGAAGTTATAATTGGAGAATTACCCTGATATGCAAATGGACCAAACTTATAGAAGTGTGAAGAACCTGTGACCCAGCATCCATCTTGGGTGTAGCCTCTGGCTCCCCAGGGTGTACCTTTGAAGGCCCTTCAAATAAATACCTGCTTTTATTCCCTTATTCCTGTCTAGCCTCTGTTTTAGGAGGCCACCTCAAGGCATCAGTTTCTCTATTCCATCTTATTTATATACATATTTATTTTTTCTAATAGATTGAACTACTACAAATGTGGTTTAAAGGGTAATTCACAGCAGTAGTTGCATTGCCCTTATTGCTCACTCAAAAAAATCTCTGAAACACTGCAAGACCCATCTTTGAAAGAACAGAATATTTCACCCTCACCCTTGACTGACTTTTAATCAAGGTTATCTAATTTATCTGCGTTGTATTAGACATATTGAAAAAAATTGTATTTAATTCTACTGGACCTTGCAGAATATAGGCAGAAAAATCAGCACATTTTCTAATTGGGAGTAGATTTTGAAGGGAAGTATAAGTCAGAGTTCAAAAAACATGATATTAGAAATTTATTTTCATTCATAAGTACCTGCACTCAGAAGACCTTTGTAAATGTTTTGCTATCCCTCCAGGTAGGTTTAGAAGTGGCCTACTATTCTGAAGTCAACTATAATAAGTGAGTGAAAAATGGTTGCAAAAGTGTGGAGCTTTTACTGTTTTGCAAGGATTAATAACTCTCCAGTTATACCTATTGTCAACTTTATTTCTCATCATGCTTAAAAAAACCATGAGTTAAAAAAACCATGAGTTAAAAAACCCTTAAACTCAGCTGAGGAGCCACGTGATAGGTCTGAAAAATTAAATCTGTGTTTAAGGTAAAAAGCAAAATACTGGGAAACTGAATTCACTGGTTAACAGTAAAGTCGTCAGCAGTAAAAACTAAGGGAATAATATCTTTGGAGAACAAGCAGGACATGAAATGCATCTGACCCCATTTCCAATTTCCCCACCCACAGATACACTGGGAATCATCACCTCACCAATGTTTTGATGCATTTCTACTGTATGTTAAAAAAATAAATAGGGGGAAAAAAGAGCGCTTTCCTTCACTTGTAGCCTTGGTAACTGTTAAGACAACAATGCATTGGATGTGGGAATATCTTTCAAAGCAACCAATAATTTACAGCCTGAGTCAGGTCAGGTGCAGGCAGTTTTTATTATTTTCAGTGTTCTAAATACACTGAGCAAGAGAGGGAAAATGGTTCCCTAGAGTAACATGAACTAAAAGAATCTATTCCCCAACATGTTGTCAATGCAAATGATAGCAATTGCATATGTAAAAAAAAGCTTTATCTTCCATAATATTACCTCTTGATTCAACTGCATCCATTCTGCAGCACTCTGAAGAGTGTTTTCTGCCAAATCCTCCTTGTCCCATGAAAGATTTCTTTAAGGCATGACTTACCGAAGTAAAAAATTAGGAATGACTACTCTGAAATCAATGGAATTACATAGTTGCAAAAACAGAACTGAAACTAAGGAAACTCACAGAGGAACACTGATACAAGCACAAAATTTTTAGCACAACTTGCCAGCATTCCATGTATTCTTTACAACACAGTTAAGAGCTAATTTTCCCAGGAGGGTAAAGAAAAGAGGAGTCTATTTATGGGCTCATCTCTCAAAGCTCTTAAGTTATGCTTGTAATTACTCTACAACTATATGCAACTGATACAACTATAGGTATTAGGAAGTTGGATATCAGCCATTCTTCCCTAGCAATGAGTATCTGAGAAAAATTACTACTTATTTAATGTTCTTAAAAAGCTTTCATTAATATTCACCTTTCTGAACCTCTGTATGCCTTTGAATATTTCATAATTAAAAAAGTAGATGCCCACCAAACAGAGGTTACTTAAACTTCATTTGTAACAGTCTTATGTGCTTAAGAATAAAAAAAAGGGTATATAAATATTAAATCAAAACACATTCACTGCAAGGCTGTAAAATAATTTACTTCAGCAATGACTTCGAAAAGCCTCCTATGAAAGAGAACTGGGTGAGACGGATTTCCAGGTGATGTAAGCCTTCAGAACTCATTCCAGGTATTTCGGTGACAATTTAGAATGCTCAGCTTTTACCCGAGGTGCCTGTGCCAGCATGCCTCATTAGCGGTCAGCTCAAGGGCAATCAGCCATGTCTGCATCTATTTTATTATCCTTATTATCCTTACAGTACATTCATACTTCTCTTTACCCTCCCTATAAACCTACAAATGAATAGGTTTTATCTGCTTGAACTCCTCAAGCTTGAAAGGAAACTCTTGCCTCCCTCCACAGGAGGATAGAAACCGGTTTTGAGTTTTGGCAACACAAAACTCTGGTTACACTGCGCCAGATGCTAGAAACCACCATTTTCCAAGTCATCTTGAATTACCTATATACCCTCACAGCACCCACTGTGTTGCAGTTACCTTCTGAGCTGGGAAAGACCTGCCACAGAAGCTCATGGCTGTAAAATCTACCCATTAGATGCACTGTGCAACTTTCTTCTTTCAAAACCTATGCCTAAATCTTCTCCTGCTGAACCAAGTTATTACCTTCTTACATTTGTTAAAAGTGAGTTTTGCAGAAGCTCCTTTGCCCTCACAGTCTATGCCATCTCTCCCTACTTGTCCTTAAGAAGAGGTCGCTCTGAACTGCCTGATCTCTGGTTTCATTCAGAGAGGCTGAGCTGATTCCTCGGAGTGCAGGTCTCAACAAAATCCTTCTAAAATATAAGAAATTCGTCTTTACAATATAGCCCTTCTTATGGCCACTGAATAATATGCATTATTTAGTCTAGTTCCTTGCAAGTCAATCAGTCAGGGGGTTCTACAATCAGCACTACTGCTGTAACCAACTCAAGGTATTATGCAGAGGATTATCATCTGCTTAGCCTTAAGTAACTGTCTTAGCAACATTTTTGTCAAGCCCACATCTTTTCACCACATGGGGATGAGAAGGAAAAAGTGATGCTTTCTTTCTGTGTTTAAAATATCTTTCACCACTGAGTTAACTTCTTCTGCCTATTTGCAGGCATCTTTAGCAGAACAGGATAGGCCATGTTTATAAAGAAAAGCAAACACAGGAAATAAGGCACTTGTGGGAATCAGACTTAGAAAAATAAGCTTTTTCTCTTTGTTGCCAAGTACTTAACACGAATTTTGGGTTGCCACCTCCTCCCCTCCATGCTTTCTGTACATCACTGATGTTCTGGTACATCCTTTGTTATACACCACTGGAACAAAGAGTGCTGACAGGGAAGACAAGGAAGCTTCCCAAAATGATGTTGCCATGCATAAACCTTAAATTTGATTATTATCCTAAATTTATTTTTACCCTGATTGCATTTGACTGACTGAAGAGCCAGCTACAAGGCAGCTGCTACAAAAAATAATAAATCACTGTGGCTACCATCAGTGGCTAATTATTGCTGTCATCAGTTTGAGTTTTTGTGGAGTTACAATCAAAGGGGCACGAAGTTACAACTGGACTCTGCATTGTTTGAGGAGAAAGAAATAGCATCCTGAAATCCTCAACCAACAAACCTGAGATCCTCCTCCCAACATTTCTCCTGTAAGTTCTACTGTTCACAATTTGGAAACATCAAGTGAAACAGAAATCAGGAAGTATGGAGCCAGAAATACTGAAACCTCACAGCCCGAGTCTCACGAAAGCACTCACTAAGAGATATTAACTTGCAATACTCTGGATTGTTCAGCCAGACTTTATAGAGAACACACAGAACACAAGACAACTACTCTGGGTTTCCCCCCCCTTCAATCTTGCCTTTCCCTTTTTCTTCACATTAGTGCTTTATCACAGAAAACCTTCGTTGTGGTTTTCTTGAAATAAATACCTCCTGATAATGGAAAAACATAAAAGGAATTTCATTGTTTTAAAAATACGGTTCTATTTTGTCAATACAACATTTTGGCTTCAAAGTCACTGCCAACTCATTAAAAATAACTCATCAATACATTCCAATCTCACGGCAGCTGTACATCGGGAATTAAGTCAAGGCCCTTCTCTGGTAATTTACTGCCAAAAATAAAAGTGTGAGGGAACATAAGAATCCATCAACCACACAATTTTCTGTTGTTAGCCAACATGTCATTTAAAAACATGGGAGAAGACAGCCAGTCTTTAATGAAAGACAACTTCCAGTAGCTACATGAAAAACACACCAACCAAGAAAACGTCTTCATACCCATTCTCGCTGCTAACCTTACTTTAAGACAAAACACTAATATTTCCAAAACCCTGGACATAACTTTCACATAACATAAAAGTAAAAAAAAAGTAATAAAGAACCTGTTGCCAAGCAAATTCAATAATAAAACCTTTAGGCATGCTTTAATTGCGTGAATATTGGTAGTTTAGCACAATTTCTCTAAGTTATTCTGAAGTGCTTTAATGCAATAATACTTTTTAGGAGCGAGGATATTTTTTTCTGGGAAGATGTGATGTAGGCATGTTTTTATCCTGCTCACAACTGGTAAATTTCTGAATTTGGGAAACAAGCAACTGGGCAGCTTGCTATGAATACATACTTTTCCCTGTCAACAAAAAACATCGGAAAGAAACAAGTATCTGCAGACTGCATGACTTAACTTGTATTTTGCCTGCAATGACAGGAACTGCTCCACAGAAATAGCCTTTTATATATAGAAAGTAAAGGAATACAGAGAAACATCCTTAAAAAGACTTACATCAACGCCATATCCTGGCATCCAGTCTCTTTGAGAGCTGTAGGAAATAGCCCTCCCAATGCAGTTAGAGGGACTGATTTAGGAAGCAGATACCCAGCCACATGGCACTAATTGTTAAATCACAATTGCAGAGGGCACAGCTTTTCAAGGGATTTTTCAGTTTTAAACAAAACCAAACAAACAAACAAGGAGAAAAAAATCTAATGCTTTTAGTTTTAAAAAAACCTCAATCACGAGACAGATGGTTTCATCTTTTACTCTAAAAATAATTAACAGAAATATTTCAGATTGTAGCTATCAAGAATCAAATATCTAAGAAAACTAGAATTTATTACTTTTTTTTCCAGTTTGCTCAGGGAATGTATTCTCAAACCTCCACTGATTAGTGAATTATATAGTGAGTACACAAAACAATTTTCTTCAGACATACAGAATAAAGAAGCTCATAACCAAACTATAGATACTTACACAGTGCCTAAATTTAAAGTCTAAATTTTGGCTCAAGGGTTTCATGGACTATCCAGAATTCACAACTTTTAAAGGTTTTTGTGGAGCATTAAACACACTGAATTTTTGTCCCTCTATAATTCCATACAAGTAACGCTGAACTGCAATCTCACAATTAAATTTGAAAATTGATTATTATTCATCTCTAAAGATGGAAGAGAAGCCACATTTACTTTTCCCTCTCTAGGAAGCTGTTTGTCAAGTGACAACCCTTCTAAATAATATTCAGATATTTGAGATGAGACCCTTAAGCTTCACAACAAAAACATGCTTCCTGAAGAGTAAGTGACCAAGAACTTGGTATTCTGCACCACAAGCCCTACTTTGTGTCTCACAGCAGCCAGGGTACTCCAGTGTTGTCCAATGAGGCACTGCACAACTCCTTGACTCTCTTACCACAAAGTTTCAGACAGATGCGTCATTACACCTCCAGAGTAGGTCAGTTCTTCAAACTTAGGCTTTCTATTTTGCATCCTTCTTGCTTTTATTACCACGACCCATCTTACTATAGCAGAGACGCATTGTAAGCCCCAGATTCCACAGAAGGAAGAAATGAATCATCTCTCTGACGAGCCTGACTGCAGCCTCACAAAGCTTGTGAGGGTAGGAGTAAATTAATCATGCAGAGATCCATTCTGTCATGGCTGGAAGCTTTGGATACCTGAGGTGGCTCAATTATAAGTAGTTAGAGCATCCCCCTACTACACTCTGATCTGACATGCAAGCATGCCAAGAGACAGCAAAGAGGTTTCTCATACAGTAAGGAACCATAAAAGGATGTAAAGACACAAAGCTACTCGAATCAACAGGAAAACTTAGGACTGACCCCAGAGAAATAAATCTTCCAGCAGCACAAATTGATCTACTGTGTAAGGCAGATCAATTTTGTAATTTTGTGCCCTTGTGCCAGTTGCTGGTTTCCATACCAAATGCAGTTTTTTGCAGATATGAGTACAAACCCAGCACACTGAAGAAAATACGTCCCCTTTCTCCACCTACTTACAAAGCAACCTCATGCTTTTCGTGTGAAAACTTCAAACAAAGAAGCACTCTGCAAGTGCCAAGAAGGGAAGAAAGGAGAGAGACATGCTCAGTCTTAGAGATTAAAAAGCTGTTAAAAGAATTTGCCTCTAAAAACACCCTTAAATCGAAAGCCCTACAGTTTCAAAAAACAATGCATTTCAGAGAAATAATGAGCAACACAGATCACTGTCCATCACATTACTGATCATGTCAATTCTGCTTTTCCTAAAACTATTTGGTTTTGCCCTTACCTGTGTGTTTAAGCACTTTCTGACTTGAAAAACAAGTAATCTGTGATCCCTCATTTAGATAAAAAGTTATTCTGATGTCTGTTTTCTTAGAGGATAATTTTATAGCTTAATACTTAGGTAAATTTCCATGAAGGCATCACAAATATGGAATTTTAACACAAGAACAAAACATAAGTATTTAAAAGCAACTTTCAATTTTAATGAGGCTGTATAAAGGCAGCAACTACCAAGTCTTATTGAAAAGGTGATTTTGCATGTAAAAGCAAACTAAGTGTCAAATACTAAGCACAATACTCGCTGGCAACTTGGGAAATACAGGAATAATGTCAGCACAGGAATGATGTCTAGCAGGGCTATGAGGAAGTGGGAAGGAGAGGGAAGACAAACTGCAACAGTAGTGGGCAACAAGACAACATCACTCTTGCTGCCTAAATCCTTTCTAGATATCATGAAATGGTTTGGGTTGGAAGGGATCTTGAAAGATATAGTCCAACCTGCCTGCCACAGGTGGGGACATCTCTTTCACTGGATCAAGTTGCTCAAAGCCCTATCCAGCCTGATCTTGCACACCTCAAATAATGGGGCATCCTAAACACGTCTGGACAACCTGTGCCAATATTTCACTGCACTCATAAAAAACTTCTTCGTCATGACCAAACTAAATCTACCTTGTTTCAGTTTAAAACCATTACAACCTTGTCCAATCTCAATAAGCCTTGGCAATAAAGTCTCAATCTTTCTCATTAGTCACCTTTATATACATTGGAAGGGCCACAATAAGGTCTCCCCAGAGTCTTCTCTTCCCCAGGCTGAGCAATTCCAATGTGCTTCCCAGGAGCGGAGTTCCAGTCCTCCAGCCTTTTGTGTGGCCCTCCTCTGGACCTACTTTCACCCAACGCTGCAAGGATATCTTGTAAAGTCAACTTTAAGGCATTTTTCATGAAGAACAAAAATGTTTGTGCTAATTGACTACTTGTGAGTCAAAGGCTTCATTACATTTCAAGAAAATTCTGTTATAAATTCGTTCTGCATGAATTTAAAGATATGGTATTCAAGTTTGTTGGTTTTAATCAAAACTATTGTTGCTCTCTTGATAAACACAGCAAAACTACCTCTGTACATCCTCCAGCTACCTCAATTATAAGGGCCAACATACCCCATGAACAAAAGCTAAGTCACCCATGACAGCATATATAAACTAAACGAGCTATGAACAATTGCTCTGTGATTTTGAGTACCAGGTATCTAAAATATTTCATAGGAAAAAACCTATCTTAGTCCATAAGCAGAGACAAAGGAGCAAATACTGATATTCAAAAAAGACAGATTTAAATTTGCACCAAGTTACACCCCAAAAAGTCAATTTCAAAGACCCCAAGTAAATCATCAGTGCACTCAAATCATCCAAATAATTTTGTAACAAATACAATTCATATAGTAAGATTCCTTGGTACAGAGTGTAGGCAGGTTTCTTACATTCTGCGTATCATCCAGCTTGGATATAACACTTCTGTAGCACAATCACCCTGTGTTTTGGGGAGAACCCCACAGTTAAGGTCTCCTTCTAGAGAAAATTATCATTCACAGGAAGCTGTGGAGTTTGGATTAGGTATAACAAACAAGAATCTGTCTCAAAACCTCTGGGAGAATCACATACAACATATTCTAACAGTTACGGATGATACAGAGATTTCTGAAAAGCATTAAAGTTCCAGTATTTTATAACTAAAGTCATGACAAAGATTAGTAGCTTCTTCTCTCAGCAACACAAGTCTCAAAATTATTTTATATACTGCCCTGTCATTATAGCTGCCCAGCTCTAATTTAGAATCCACTACTACTTCTGCTGTGGGCCTCTTAATGTTTCTTTTTTAAGGTTTACTATTACTTCAGTGCTTTGTTTCACCATATTCAAAAACCAGATACTGCAGCTCTCAGGAGGCTTTTGCTTTCTCTTTCCTCATCAATAAAATTTGCCAGAGGATTTTAACGTCTTCCCTTGAAGACACACACAAAAATCTAGCAGCTTCTCCTAGCACAGTGTCACGGTACAGCCTGGCAGGCAGTGAAACACCTCACTCACTCTCTGCCTCACCCCAGTGGAATGAACACTGTGGCTGGGGGCGGAGAGTAAAATCTGTAGTTTCAGATAAAGACAGTTTAACAGGACCAAAAAAGAAAGTGAAAATTATAATAACAATAAAATAATTAGAATATACAAAAGAAGTGATGCGCAACGCAATTACTCACCACCCACAGGCTGATGCCCAGCCTGTTCCCCAGCAGCAGCCCCTGGCAAGTTTTCCCCTTAGTTTATAGCCTCAGCATGACATCACATGCTGTGGAATATCCCTTTGGCCAATTTAGGTCCCAGCTGTGTCCCCTCCCAGCTTCTTGTGTCCTTTTATGTCCCCCCAACCACTCACTGGTGCTGTGGTGTGAGAAACCAAAAAGTCCTTGACTGAAGGTAAGGACTGCTTCACAAGAACTAATCAGTGTGCTATCAACATCATTCTCATCCTAAATCCGAAATATGGTATTATACCAGCTACTAGGAAAAAAATTAGCTCTGTCCCAGTTAAAATCAAGACACACTGCTACCCTTTACAGCTCTTCAGAAGTGATTATTCATCCTTGTGCAGACTGCAAAACCAGGAAGGCAATGATTTGTTGAATAACAATAATTAAAAGTTTAGGGCTAACATAAAATTCAGACTTACAAGTCTGAACAGAGTTATAACAAAACTATCTCAAAGCACATGTTCATTAATGTTTTACGTCTAACAGCTGCAGATGGTTTTACGGCCAATCAAAGATTGAGCTTTCTGAGGCTGAGGGAGAAGAAGTGTTATTTCCCTCAATCACATAGCTTCTTTTAAAGAACCTGAAAGAGTAATTCTCCCCAAAGCAAATTAAGGAAAAAAACATTGATGAGTCCCCAAGTTTATTTATTTGGGCAGACTACCCTAAGACTAGCACTGAAGATGACACACCATGTGCATTGCACAGCCACAACAGAAATTGAACTTTACTATGGACACCACAGCTTTTGAAATGCACTTCTCTCCGTTTCAGTAACTGGGGCTCAGCTTTGAAGCCTGAACACTGCTCAAATACCAACTGGCAGTAGAGAGGTCCTATGAGGATTCACAGCTCTTCAGCTATTTTTGTTTCCTAGCACACTGAAATGAAACCATTTGGCTTAATTTTACTACAATTATGTATGCATATGCCAACTTTTAAAATATATATATGTAATTTCAGCCTTTGAATTGGGTGTTGATTCTCTTTAACAGTGCTACTTGGGAAAAGGAAGGGGTAACACCCAACCAGTACTAAACCATTACAGTTGCTTGAAACACACAGGCTTTATAAGCCAGAACAAATGCATACTTGTAGTACATGTGATTTACTGTTTGGATCCACACCTCAGAGATAAATGGGTATTCATTATGCAAAGGTTGGCACCTATGTATTTAAAACAAAAATAACATCTTGCAAGAGGGACCCAATTTCTAAGGACAGGCAGATAAAGCCAATAGCTGAACTTAGTTATTTCATAAATTCCTAAACCAGAGGGAATAAGGAAATTCTACTGTGATGACTTTCTGGAGTCAGCAGCTCCTGTAACAGCACCTTTTCTCATCCCAAACACCTAGCATCAGCTTTTATATACTAAATAGTCACTTCTATATTTGCCAGCAACACAAAAACCATTGTGTTCAGGTCTAGGTTCAGGCCTAGGCTCACAGTGCAAGAGAGATATAAAGCTACTTGAGAGATTAAAAAATGGAAGGACTTAGACATCTCAAAGTCTGACAGAGCTGTGATTTAAGCCTAGAAAAGGCTTGGGGAGGATCTTACTAATGTATATAAGATACCTGAAGGAAACTTATAAAGAACCTGGAAGCAGGTTCTTTTCAGGGACCAGAAGCAATGGACATAAATTGGAACACAGAAGGTGCTGCCTGAACATCAAGAAGAATTTACTGTGAGGGTGACTAAGCACTGCCACAGGTTGCCCAGAGAGTTTGTAAAGTCTCCATCCTTGTGGATAATCAAAAACCCATCTGGGCACAGACCTGAGCAACCAGCTCGAGGTGACCCTGCTTGAGCAAAGGGGCTGAACACTATAAACCCCTGGAGGTTCCAACTAACCTCATCCATTCACAAAACAGGAGAGCCTGCACAGATACTCAGTAGTCACATCTATAAATATGAGCTTTCTAAAAGCTACAGCAGCCACAGCAACATTGTGGTCTTTCCACAGACATTGCTCTGTTCCATCCCTTTTGCTAGCTCAGTTCAGGCTCATTCAACAGACTACATACCAAGAAGCAGTACTAGATCATCTTTATTGTACATTAAAGTCTCAAAGTCAAACCCGTGAGGATAAAAGAAAAAGAAAATATATCTTGTATAGCATTAGAAAAATATTTGACATTTCAGCCTACATACAGTAAGCTCCACTATTTTTATAAAAGATCAGAACTGTTCTTAATAGGCTGCCTCTCCATGCTAGGAAGAGCATCCTGGTAAAGCATGCAGAGAATGATGATGCAATTACACTGAAGTACCTCAGTTTCAGTGACATCTTAGTACTTTCAGTAGGAAAGGAAGATTAGACAGCAAGACATAGATCTTAAGCTACTGGCTCTTCAAAACAGGCTCTCTGGAAAATTTTGTTCTTCTGCAGATCAAAATACATACTTTTCTAACCACTTAACTCTTTTACATTTACAGCTCCTGACACTCAGTAGGATCACGAAGTTCACGGTGCATAATGGTAGGGCATGCATCTAATACAGAGATCAGAGAAAATGGACTCGAAAGAACATTTGACCAAGGTCAAACAAGTGATGAGAATCCTTTTGTCATGCAGTCCCTAAAATTACTCTCATACTCTGAGATTGATGGCAGATAGATTGAAAACATGTAAATACAATACAGATTCTGTACAGTGTATAAGTATAGCCTTGCTCTCTGAAAATGAGGCTAAGGGACCACAGAGGTTCCTTCTGTATCAAGGATTCTATTTATTTCAGTTGCATGGCTAAGTACTGTCTAAGATCACTTAGAAAAAGCTAGTTTTAAGCTTTAGAATTTTTCCTCAGGCTCATTTATCTTCCAGTATTACACTGAATTTGCCACTAAGTTCCCCACTTAATGGCAGTGATATTTTACATAAATTTTTTTCAATGCATCCTCAGTCCCTCCAGCTCAGCCATTTTTTTCTGAAAGTCCGAGGTGCTTTTCTCTATAGACTCATACTTAGAAATACAAACAGCTGCTATAGCTTTTTGCTCCCCAAAAGGAACAGTCCCCTGTTCTCTTCTGGACCTTGATTTCCCAACCTGATTCTGCTACACACATTGCCAATGATATCAGTGCTCTCCCTGTAGCAGCTGCCTTATTGTGTGCAAGTCTGCTTTGGGAGAACAGAGGCAGGGACAAATTTTGCATCAAAAGCATCCATCAAAATGCTGGCTAAGACAGTAGCATTTGCTAAATAAATTATTTCTATAACTCTAATATAGGATATTTCTATGATTTTAATGTTTGCATGAGTCTATCATTCTCTAAATTAAAGTATTTTACTTAAATAAGGCACAACAGGTATGAAACATACATTTCACTGTAATCATTATCATTTCACTGACAATTTTTCGCACTACAGCTACAAAGAATGGACACACTTTAAAGTGGCCCACCAACCCAGTAAGGAATTCCCTCTTCTTCTCACTTCATTCTAGTTACTCTTTCATAAAAGGTAAGGGGGAAAACCCCACTCCTACCTCCCTAGAGATTATATGTATCTGGTTACATTTGGAGTGGTTACAACTGTTCACTATGGGTCTTATTACAAAACACAAAGAAATTGCAAACAAATAGAAAACTAAGTAGACAGGGGAGGAGAAAGAAGAAAATATTTTCTTATTTTTAATTTGAGAACTCAGGAGTTTAAATACCTATGCAAGGTTTGGGTGCAACTCATCCCTGTACCAAGGGTTAAGTCACCTCTTGAGATTGTTCAAATTTGGAGTCTAGTCTTGAATGCACTCCATCACTTCTGCCAAAACTGTTCCATTTTGCACAGGTAACCACTTCCTTGAGGAGGATCCTAAGGAGAAACCCACCAAGAACATCTACCTTGCTCTTTATGTCATTGCTTAAGCATTTCATAGAAACAGCAAGGGGTCTGGCAAGCTCCATCTTTGTGGTAGAAATATGCTGCAGACAGCAAATCCTCCGCTGTCAGTCTGAATCTCATAAATGGGCCATTTGACAGTTCACACCACACTGTTGGAAGGATTCTTGTTATCCCAGCACTTTGGTAAAGATCCCTCTTGTGTCAATGTCAGCAAGGAGCTTGACTTTAAAATATATTCTTCTGTTTGCACATGCTAGACAGCAAGATAAGCTGCAAGTTTCCATGTTGATAAGAAAATACTTCAGTATGTGCATGATACTTCTTCAACAAATGAATTAATGCTAGGGTTTAAGCAGATAAAAATGTTATTCTCATCCATCATTCATTTCATCCCACTATGGACAGAAATAATATGCATAAAATTAATTTAAATATAGGATTTGGCCTGGTTTATTTTTTCCAGTATGGTGTCAGGTATACCCAGAGTTATTCCTAGTGATGTTCTACAGGTGAGGATTATTACCAGGTGGCATAAACAATTTTGTGTGGCTTTTTATGAGTTAGAGATCACAATAAGTCTGTCTTAAACCTACGGCTTATTCACAGTGAAATTTAGTTTCATAATTTCTCAGCTTTTATGCTTATATTTGAACACTCAGGAGTTGTTTCTACTTGTATTAAAGCCATGACTAAAGTCCAATACAGTTGATTGTCTCTCAGATGAGATGATGTTTTCAATATTTTCCAGGGGCTTTATGTATAAATAGAGCTTTTAAAAAGAAAATCATGGGAAATTATATCTCGTTAAAAGAATTAACATCAAACATCAAAAAAAAGCAAAACATGTCTAATTATTGTTCTAAAGAAAACCACAACCCCCTGTTTAGAATCTTTATTTAGCCTACTAAAGCAGGCTAATCCAAAAGTGTCAATGATCACATGCTATCAAGACATTATCAGCTACTTCATTTTACATGGGCACTACCACTGCCAGACCTGACATTTAACTGGGAGTGTCATTAACAGGACCAGGGCACCTGCTACAGACTAGGAATTCTTTTGGACAGAAGCCACCTCTTGCTCATGGAGTGCTCAGCACGCAGACCAAACCTTCCTCACTGTCCACAGCCAAATTAACCTAAAATAAAATGACGTAATCACTTTCAAAATAAGTCCAATAACACTTGCTGCACATGGAGAAAAAAAAAAAAAAAAAAATCTCTACACAGAGTTACCTTTTCATCTGTCAGTGAAATGTCACCTTCCCAACTTGCAGAGCCCTAAAACCCAGGGTTCAGCATATGTCAACAGAAGTCACATCCTGACTGAGCCCTTCCATTCAAGGTTTAGAATGTGCCCACCCTGAAAAACTGCATCTGGACATCAAACACATTATTCCTGCCAAACACTGAGCAGAAATTCATAAGACCCAAGTGGAAAACATCCAGTACTAATGACTCAATTCATGGAGCTGATTTCAGGAGATGATTCATTACTAACCTATAAATTTCACTAATTGGAAACCCCTCTCACTGCTCACACTCAAGGGGAAAAAGAAAAATTAAGGCACTTCCTGCATGCTGGTCAAAAACCCCAAATAAGGCAACCATTAATTGAGTTTTTGGCACAGACAGCCCTCAACTACATCTACACAACCCAAAGATCAGCAATACATCTATAAACATATATACACACATGTAAACACAACAGAACAAAGGCTGAATACTCTTGGGGGGGAAAAGAAGTTATTGATTGTTTTATTTCCTTAAAAAGCCCCAGAAAATAATTTAAATTCTAAAGATATCTTGAGAAGATGCAGCAGTAAGGGTACTTAGCAAATCTCAGTAATTATATATTTGGTATGCTGCAATATAAGATAATTCCTAAAAACAAACAAAACCATTAGGACTTCCCAGTGCATTGCCAAGTCAAAACACACTAAATTCAGAAGTCACTCTTAGGTTTGTGAAAAAGGGAGGGTGGGACTGAATATACTTGATACTGAAAGCTTGGTTTATATTGTTGCTAAGGTCCTAGTCCAGAGTTATTAGTTAGTTAAAAAGCAGCCAGTTCAAATGAGGATAATTCAGACTTGACTCTGCCTCTCTCCTTGACTCTTGCCAGACCCCACCCCTCCACACACACGCCTGCAGATCAGGATAATTGACCCAGCTTGTAGCCATGCCCCCTAATTCAAAGGGCATTTGCCTCACAGAAGATCTGCCCTCTAAGTTACTCTTCAGAGCATTATTTCATGCTCTGCAATCACGAGAGCAGGAATCTTTCATGAAAAAAACAAAACAAAACAAAACAAAAAAAAAAACCAGGCTAATAACTCATGAGCCCATGAGTCTGGGTTATAGCCAGAGACCTGTAATGTGGTTTAACATCTGACCAAACTGTGAAAGTAATTGCTGCTTCTCCTCTAAATCTTCTCCACTCCTTCCCTGTGTGACCTGGAATATGCACCTCTAGTGACAGACCTCTCTTCTGAGTGTACAGTGGGATTTCGTCTTTGCCATATTCTTTAGAAAAAAACCTCAAATCTGGTAGCTTTATATAATCCTTTTTCAAGAGCCCACATCCTGTTAAAACACTGAATTCTGATAAAAAAAAAGAAGAAAAAAAAAAGTGTCTCTAAAGAATGCCAGTATTTAAAAACCCGCTACCACCACAAGAAGTTAGTTCTGATTATTTCTTTGAGGAACCAAGACTTACTGGCAGCACCACAGTCCTTCTTTGGGTACTGGCAGGAATTGCCACCTATTACTGCACTTGCAGAGAACAGCAAGCCATGAAGAACAGAACCTGAAAAAGGGCATTTAGCATTTCACTTCCTATTTCCCATATGTTTGTAAATGTATAGCATAAGAAATACTGAGGTAATTGTGTTTTTTCCTGGAGAAGTTTAGAAATACTTCATCTTGGTTTGGGTTCCTCCCACACCTTGCATTAGATGAAAACAGACTTGAGACCCATAATGTGAACTGGAGAATACTCACAATGGGGGACCCACCAGCAGTTTTTGCAGGATATTGTAAAGAGCAAGGAATAAACACATAAATGCATGGACAGCTACAATGAAGTGGATCTGCCAGCTCTAGAAATCCCATCTTGTAAAATGCTCACTTACCTTCAAACTACAATGTCTTTTGATGTTTCTAAAAAAGGTGAAAAATGGGATAAAGATCTTGACAAAAGTCAGATGCCACATGTAAAACAAAGAACAAAACAGAAACCTTCCTATCCTACCCTTATTGAAAGGCCTCTCAAAGTAACACCTCTCAGCAGGTCTTTTTTTTCCCCTTAAAGGCCTGAATATCAAGATACAGATCACTGTGCTGAAAGCCACTCTTTTCCAAAAATGAGAGTGCTTGCCAATAAATCACAACTGTTTTACCATATGCCACATCGTTCTGCCAAGTATCACCAGCCTGTTCTACTTTCAAGCAAATTTCATTATAACATAGCTCAGAGCAATGCTCATTAAAAAGTATACTGAAAAATGTCAAGTTGTTTTTATATTAAAAATGGGACTTTGTTTTCCATGAAGATTTCACACTGGTATTTATTAAAAAATCTGGTATTTCTCAAAAAAATCTGAGAAATCTCAGCTCAAACTCACCACTCACTCCCAACACTAAGATGACAATCCTGTCATCTGCTCCATTGTTCACTAATGTTGATTGTTGCTTTGAGGACTCCAATTCCCAGTACTCTGGTGAGACCTCCAATCTAAGCCCACTCATCAATCACCTTTCCTGTTGGTGCTGTCAAGCAGGGGTTCAGGATACAGCCATTTCTTTGGATAGCTTTGAATAGGTGTGGCCACCCTTTTCCATGAGAGGCTCACACCAGTCAGCTCTAAGAATCTTCTGAGCAATCATGAAGCCCTGTGAGCTTTTTCATAAGCATGTAAAACTCAGCAGAAGGTTTTCCATATAACAGCTGACAAGACTGGTCTTTAACTGATGAACTATCCAGAAACTAGTCCGAATGCTGACCTGATTTAAACTCTGATCTCACTGGACTCATGGGGTAGGGAGAGCATGCAAATCAACCCAAAATCTGGCTTTGGAATCTCTTTGATTTGTGTTGCCCAGAAATAGATCAAGTTGTGGTGTTTTCACATTTTAGCTTGATGAATCATTGCTAAACCTATCACAAGCCAAAAAAAAAAAAAAAAAAAAATACAGTCATTAGCTTTTCATTAGAAAAAAAAAAAATCATTATTTCTTCCATTTACTGACAATTATTTCTTCCATTTACTCACATCCAATATTTCACAGGGCCAACAGTCGATCAAGAAACATCCCTCCTTCCTGGCACTGTTACAATTTAATGGACATTGTAAAATACTCAAAATTGTCAAATTTCAAGGTTAAAAAAAAGTCATTATCAGTTGGGGCTTCCAGCAAATGAATCACATTACAGAAGTTACACACATGACAGTAGTTTCCTTTGGAAAAAACCACTATTTTTTATCAGATAGCAAACTATGAGTTAAGGGTTCTCCACGTTTTGGTCTACACGTTAAAACACATATCCAGCTGCTGACTACTGCTTACTGCCTGCCACTCCCAATCCAGGAAAATACAAATAAAATTAAATACCACATTGCAGCCTCAGAAAAGCTAGGTCATGTTATATAACTGATGTCCAAAACTCAATTTTTATGACTTTATGAGAGTTCTTGTATTTCTTTTCGACTGTAGATTTCCCACATGTGTTCTCCTATGCCCTTCTCCAACAGTAGGAAATTTGTAAAAGCCTTTCTGTTCTAGATCTATAATTTGTTTTTCCTAGGCAGTTTCAGTCTTGCAGTTTTGCCCTTCTTGTGCAGTTTTAGTTCAGCTAGTCAAAAATGGGCCAAAACCATTACCATGCTTGTTTAAAAGAATATATTTAAATTAATAAGGGCTTTAGGGCCAAAGACCTTTTCTGTTCATCCTGCCACTCTGTTTCTGTCCATATACATCCTTTTTTTCAACCCATCAGTCCCAAGAGAGAGCCTATGGAGAACAACATTTAAAACAGCCCTTTTGCCCTCTGCTGCTGAAAAAGCAAAGCAAATGATTTAATGTTATTTGACTAAAGTTTCATTCTAAATTGTATTGAAACACTCCAGAAACACAAATGAGGTTGTTCAGCCCATGACAGCATTTTTTTTGTAACACTTCCTTCTCATCCCACTTTTAGATACCTCAGCCCTAACTTTGACTTTGCATTTGGAATTAGTTATAAGAATGAATCCTCTTTATAATGCGTACATAGTGAAAGGATAACTGCTAAGAGCCTATTCCACTGTGCCCTGTTAAGTTCCATCATACCTTTCCAGAAATTAATGGATCACAGTCCCCAATATTTCAAACACCAAGTGCTGAGGACTTTAGATCTAGATCAAGTGCCTTTTCATTCTTGCCCATTTCTATGAAGAGGTTACACTCTCATAACCGGTTTGACACTCAAGATTCTCCCAATACCTGAGGAGATTTTAGATCTCTATTACAACTGTGGTTTTGGCAACAAAAGTTTGCCAGTGGTACCTATAAGGAGCAGTACATTGTTGAGCTGTTTCTAAACAGGGTTAGGCACAACGTGGCTTAATGCAGAAGTTTTTATTAAAACTTTGTAGATTTGGGAATACATTCATTACTCTGTCTTATTAAGCACAGAAGGCTTAAATAACACAGCAAAATAGTAACAGCTGAATAAAATCAGGGAATTCTGTTTGCCTTTTTCTCCCATCTCTATCATGAATCATTACAAAACCAGCCTGGAAGTTCCTAGATGGCATTAGAGGTCAGTGGCTCAGATGTGAAACGCTTTGATGAAGCATCATTTGTATGCACCTCTGCAACACATATTAATGCCTGCATCAGTTACTGCTGTCACTTCAAAAAGCCAGCCAAATATACCGATTTTAAGGAATGAGAGTGTTGTTTCTACTGTACAGATAGAGGAATAGAAAGAGGTCAGGTTGATTACCTGACCCTATGCACAATAAATCTGTGTCAGAACGCAGACAGAAGAACAATAGGCAAATATTGGTCTTGCACTAGAAAAAACACTGATATAAGTTTATAACGACATTTTAGTAACCAGATAACTACAGATGAAATAATACCACTTTCTTCCCAATTTTCACCCAGCATGAAGAAATAGAACCAGGTGGTGGTGGATGTCAGTGTGCAGCACTGCAAATATGCAAAGCACCCTTCTGAACTCCTAGTCCAAGGGAAATTTCCAAGTCCTTCTTTTTGAATGGCATAGGATTAGTTACTATTTTGTTTTCCATGTCTGTTCTGCACTAGTGTCCCACAGCCTATCAACAATTAAGATCAGGCAGGAAACACAGCCAGAGCTCTAATTGGAATCCCCTCCCAGGCTAAGGCCCCACTCCCCACAGCCTGCCCTGTTCATAGTGGTAACTTCTCCAGACTTTAACTGAGCTGAGAGCAGCACCAGGCAGATTTACATGAACACAGGTTTACACAGCAAGACTTACAACAATCATTTTGAGTGAAACATGCAGAGACCAGGTGACTTTGAGCATTTATCAAATTGAAGTATTAAGAGGACCAGGTCTATAGCCAGATGGGACAGACAGGCACTGTGGGAATGTGCTTTATAACAGTCTTGCAACTGTCTTAATGAAAAGGTAAATCCTACTTAGCTTTCTGATGCCAGACCTTGAGTCACTGTTAATCAAATGCAGCTTTTTTCCAAGGGAAATTTTACAGATGCTTTACATGAACAAATTCTACAATTAGAGACTGTACAAACATATCATCAAACAGCTCTTTAAGAAGACTGCAAAAAAACACACTTTTGTCAATGTTTCATTCAGATGCTAATTAAGGAAGTATTCAAATGCCTGTCTTCAAGGATCGCTCTTGAAAGAATATGGATTAATTCTAGAAGGAACAGAAGATGCTACCCTGGCTCTCCAAGTGCTGTAGTGGTAAGTGATGAACATTGCATTGAGAGCTGATGTGAGCTGCCTTCTAGTCATGGATTGTATCCACCACTGGGTTTGAATAAAACCAGTGCACTGCAGCTGGATCACATCCTACCAACAGGAATGAGGACAGTGAAGAAGTCACGGACCACTCGTGATTTTTGCCTCTTGTGTGAAGAGCTCCAGGCAAGTTGTTCTCAGCCTTCCCAGCAAATGTGAAAGCTAATGAATCATTAATATTCCCCCACAGGTAAACTTTGCAATTTCCAATAATGTCAATTTATATCCAGATTGTGAGTATGCATTTGTTAGGCACAGGGAGAGGCATTATTTCTCTGGTATTTATTTTTCTACTTTGAGTTGGAAAAGCCCATTATTTACTCTAGCAAAAAGAAAAATAGAGTTGGCTTGCAGCATTGACACCTTTAGCCAGGTTAAGTATATATGCCTGATTAAGTATACATTAGCAAGTTTGTAAGAAACACAGCATTACCTATCAAAAATAAAATTTTTCAAAATAAGTGAATCCACAAAAAACTTAAACCTAAACTAACCACAATGCTAAATGATTCATTTGCTACTTTTAGCAGACATTCTCAAAATAGCCTTGTCTGATTTACTTTTACATCAGAAGGAAAAAGCCTGAGAGCTGCCAAACTTTTAACATTTGGAACTACCTAATGGCAGAAAAAGAAACTTTACACTAATATTGAACAACCTGTGCTGCACAGAGGGTCAGCCTATTCCAGATTGCATTTAGAGGTGACAACCACACAATAATACACTAGTTTAGACTAGAGAAAATTCTGCATGCAGTATACAAACACCAGATTACCCTGTTGCAAAGAAGGTGTTACAGAAGTATTTTTGAAGAGTGAATGTCAAACAATTTCACCATAAATTTACTAATATAAGCTTGGAGAAGTCAATGCAAAGGGAAAGAAGATAAACACCATTTAGACTTAATAACTAAAGAAAAAACACGTTTTCAGAGAAGATGCAATTGCAAACTTAAGCAACAGGCTGGGGTTAACTCTCAAGTTCTCTGCTTATCACACTGACCTACAGGCTGGCCTGATGCAGTTGAACTTGCTTCAAGCAGGGGTTTGGACTAGATAACTTCCCAGTACCCCTGCTGCTTTAAAAGGGGGACAGAACCCTTGATTTTTCAGTCAGAAATCCTTCACCATAGCAAATCTTCCCAATGCTGTAAAACAATACTGTAACATTGTTATGTGGCAGAGGAAATTTGCCTTCTTCCTCTCCTATGAGGAAAGGCTGGGGTTGTTCAGCCTGGAGAAGACTTCAGGGACACTTCTACCTCTTTTCAGCCTTCTAGTACCTTAAACAAGCCCACAAAAAAGCTGGAGAAGGATTTTTTACAATAGCATATATTGATAGGACAAGGGGGAATGGCTTTAAATGGAAAGGGAGTAGGTTTAAACTATATATTAGGAAGAAATTCTTCACTACTAGAGTGGTAAGGCTCTGGTCCTATTTGCACAGAGACATGGATTCTCCATTCCTGGAAGTGTTCAAGACCAGGTTGAGCAACCCAGATGAATGGCAGGTGTCCCTTCCCAGGGCAGGAGGGTTGGACCTGGGTGATCTTTAGGGTTTCTTCCAACCCAAACCATTCTATAATTAGATTAATTACTTATTTCCTCTCTCCTGGCTTTTTTCCCTCCCCTGTTTTTACTTAAGTGTAACAGCTGCAACTCCCAGAGAAATTTTCTTCCTGGCAATAAATTACCATATTGCTTGAATTTATTTACAAGTTAACTTTACTGGATAATGTACTTGGAGAGGGATTTTTGAGTGCACTATCTGCATGCAAACTCTTCAATCAGTCAAGTTAGTACATATACAAAAAAAATATTTATATGTATATATATGTAAAGTATAGTAATTTAACTATGGCAAAAAATAGTATGCTCATCATCATGAGGGTAACGAATCTCTTAAAAATCTTTAAGACCTATCTTCATCTTAAAAATTATTTAATACTCCATTCTCTGTTGCTGCAGAACTTAAATACATATATCCTTGCAGAAAGAATTAAAAAACCCCAACCAAGTCTTACCCAACCAAATCTTAGCACTGAACCAAATTAAGCCTTACAACAACATTCACAATAAGTAAGTTAATGCAAAATACCATTTATGAATACACTAAAAATTGAGAGGAGTGCTACCTAGGGGCTAAGGGCAAGGTGAGATAGTAAGTACAAGCTTCTTCAACTCCCTTGCATTTTGTTGAACACAGCCTGAACCTCAGGTTGTGAGATTTTAGGCACTGTTGATATGCACTGAGCAGGAAAGCAGGCATGAAAGCCTAGTTAAAGCTGTTGTTTGATCATGTCAGTTTTGTTCTGTGTTAACCCTAAAAATCTTAATACCTTTAGACCTTGTCAGCTATAAGAAAATGGGCAGTAGGCAAAAGATGTTACACTGTAGCTTCAAATATGTAATTATGTCTTGGATTACACCTGAGAAAAATACCTATTCTGCAGGACACTGAAATCAGCAAAACATAGAACCCTTCATTACAAGACTTTCAAAATCGCCAGCTACAGGCCACTGTTTCACAGAATTGGGTACTTGCACTCAGAAAAAATAATAACCTAATTCTTAATTACATTACACCTTAATATTTTTAAGTGTACAGCCTCATTTATCAGTTCTACTGATAAAAGACTCTTGTTCTTGGACTGGAGCACAGAACCCATTTAGAGTACTGCTGGCAAGGGCTTGTCTCTAATAGCCCACCCCTTCATCCTGCACAAAATTCTGTTCAGCTGGCTTTCATGGTATAAAAACATCATAAGGAAGATGACTGAAATTACTTTTGAGACACATTTCTGTAAAAAGCCCATCCAATTTCCTCAACAGCATTACAGTACCATATTTTATCTATCCTGTGTGAGAAGGTTGACAAATGCTATGCACCCTCCACAAGCTCATATATCAGAGTACTTTATTCCCCAAGCCTGGTAAGAATTCCTAGATAATAAAAGAGAGGGGGCAGCATCAGGAGATCAAGGGGAAGTGAAGCAATCACTGCACCCAGGTTTACATGGTAGGGAGCATTGGAAGGAAGTATTTCTGAGAGCTCCTCGTGAACCCGAGTGACAGAATGTCAGGGAGCTGAACTCCACAGGAATTCAGCAGTTTTGCCACATTTCTCTGCCACGGCATGCTTTAATCAACCATTTTTCTGAGAGAAAACACAAGTAGACTTGAACTCCTTCCACCATTTGCACACCCACCAACAAAAATACACTAGAGATGTACTTTTCTTCCTTTTGCTCTATTACTGCAAAACATTATTTCTGGCTCTTTCATATTGGCTCTGGGAATTTAAAATGAAACATAACAGGGCTCTGAGAACACTGGTATCAAGTATTAGAAAAATGAAGAATCTGAAGGCAATATTGTTAATTTCCTGTTCATTATGATAATTTTGTTCTCTATTTCTTACCCTTCCAGTTCAGGTAAGTGCATATTAAGGCACCTACTGGAAATTATGGTCTTCTCAGAGCTGACAGAAGTAACATAGCAGTCCTACTCTAAGATGTGCTATATTTTAGTATGTCCTCCAGCCACAGTATTGGCAAAATAATACAAAGACAGAATACAAAGACTAAACAGTCTGTTAAAAAAAACTCAGCCAAATTCTCTTCCCATTCCTGTAACTTCCAGTTATAAATGTTCCTGGTACACCTGCGTGCATGAAGAAGAATTCACCCACCAGCATTTGTTTATTTACAAAATATTTTACTGCTAAACCAAAGATAAAATTTAGCATCCAACTGAAAAAAACCCCTACGGTTTAATAATTATGTGGAAAGCAACAGATATATTTGTCTTTGTAATATTACATAAAAAGTTCAGAGTTGTTATCCAAAAATCTTTTAAAAGCATAAACATAATTGATGATAAAACGTTTTGCAAGTTTGTTTCAGTTTTTTCCACACTGTTTTTGTCAATAAAAAAATATCAAAAAGACTGATGTTTTTCAGACTGCTCATGTAATTTCTGAAAGATATGTTAAAAAATCTAACATTTTCAGTGCCACTTAAAAAACTCCACTGAATACTCAATTAACCTTAGACAAAAACTTCTGATTTTCCATTTGACCTGATGTATCCCCTGTATCCATTACTCACACTAAGTTTCCATGAATAGCCACTGAGCAGAATTTTCCATATAGAATTCATAAGAAAAAGAATCCACCAGCTTATTCTCTAGGACCTAAACACTATCAAATAGCTCCAAATACTTGTTTTCCAAACACATATCAAGTGATGATATTCGTATAATACATGGCTCCACTTCATAGAAATATGAATCTCCAGAAATCAACTGCTTTCCTCAATTAAATCTGCATTGCAATTTCTAAAAAAATTCTGTTAGGAACAAGAAGAAATTACCTATTTTTAAGAACATTAACTGGAGAGCATAATACATGTAAATGAGGAGCAGCAAACTGGCCTGACTGCTAAAACATGGACAACAGTGTTGAAATGGCAACTGCAGCAGCATTAGCTGTATACCACATTACAACATCATTTTCAACTGTTCAAAAGCATCACAAAATGAGCTGCAGGGTCTCTCAGTTCAGCACAGTGCTCACCTGGGACTAGCCAAGCATGGGGGTTCACATACCTTCACACTTCTGCATCATTCTTTATCACACAGAATGGCTGGCTCACATTCATTTAAAGCAGTTTTGTCTTAAGGTACCCGAAGATTAATTGCAGTAGGGAATTATGAAACAAATTTCCATCAAAACATGAAGCCATCAAATGCCAGGAGAACAACTGAGAATCAATGTCATTTGAGATGTATATGAAAGCAGGATGAGCACAGGCAAACCAAACCTCAAATTAGGAAGAAAATTCAAAAGGCTGACTGCACTAGGTAGATAATGCATGCAGCTGGTCTTCAGTTAAAATCCCTTCAAAACCTTATTTGTGTTTAACCTGCAGCAGTGCTGAAAAGAAAGGGAGTTCAACAAAAAGGCAGGGTTACAATGCAAGAATTAACAAAGATTGCCCTATAGGTCATTGCCATTGTGCAGCTGAACATCACCTTGTATCCTAGGAAACACCAAGATGTTCCAAACACCTTCATGTCTCTTCCTCAAGTTACAATTCAGCACCACTAACCATATCATCATTGCTCATCTGTTCAAGACTTTAGGTGCCCAAGGTTTTTGTCATATTTAGCAAGGCTTCTCCTTAGCCACTTCTCTTCATATGCCTTTCCTGTCCCCTCAGTAAGGGGCTTCTTTCAATTTTATTGTACATAAATACAGCAATACAGCCCTCTCCACACAAAAATCAAGAACTACCTGAACAGCCCAGCAAGGTAAAGTACAGAAAACACAACTTAAGGTAGTCTTTCACCTCCTTCTCTTACAATCAGCCTGCATTTAGAACATGAAAGGTCTGAATGAAAGCACCACAAAAGGTGCATTCAGAGTCTCTACTATTGCCCAGCCTCCTTGAGCTCTGTTCATCTAACCACATACAAATAAAGATAGAATAAATAGGAACAAAATTAAGCAGACTGGGAAAGACTGAATTGGGCTGAGAATATATACTGAGAAGAAAAAGAAAAAAAATCACTGAGAACTGAAACCAAGAAAGAGAGACCAGAATAAAGGAGGGGCTGGAAGACAGAACACAAGAAACATCTTATGCACTCATTCCCTGGGCATCTCTTAAAAGAAGGCTGCTGCTATGCTACTTGGTGCTATGGCATTCTTCAAAATAAGATCCAATTGGACATAATAGTTCCAGAGTGTTAAGTGTGTGACATTACACTTGAAAACATTTGCATTTCTATTCATTTTAAAACAAGTTATTACCAGCACATTCATTGCCCAAACATTCTAAAAGGGAAACACAGAACTGATAGCAGATGACTTACACAAAAAGCAACTACAGTGTGGGTTTTCCCCCACCTCCTCTTTCACAAACAGGTAATGAAATTTTACTATACCAAGAAAATGAATAAAAGTGTTTTTGTTTCCTACTAGCAACATTACTTCAGCTCAAGTTTCTTCTTACCAATCAAAGCCATATACACTGAAGATTCTCCCTGATTAATTTTGTTTGTTTTTTGCAGGTAACAAAGGTCTGATAAAACTGAGAAGCGCAGATTCAAATATTGGATTCCAGCTAGTTTACATAAATTGGGGGTCAGGTTGATATTTCATCAGAGACTGTGTGCTGAACACTTTCAGGACCACCAGAAAAAAATAATGCATTTTACCTGTGAGAGAGTGTGTGTGTATATATATATATAAAATGAGTTTCAAACTAGAAATTAAGAAATACTTGCAATTTCCCTTACAAGATACTTTGAGTATTCATTTGAAATCTAATTTCATACAGACTTTTCTAACAATTAATCCAAATACACTTTGAAAATGTCTACTGCACTCTCTCAGCTGACCCATACCCCAGTGGCCGAAGTTCAGACAACAGGACCCAAGAAAACTAAAGTTCATTTCCTTACTTTAACATGCCTTTCCAAAACAGTGAACACAAGCCATTTTGGGTGTTTTGCTTTCTCAGATGGAAAGTGAAACACACCTAGATAACCAAAATTGACATCATGACCCCAAGCCAAAAATATACTGAACAAAAAAAAAAAAGAAAAGTTTTGTCCTTGTTTAGCAGCAAGAGTGCTTCAAACAAGAGAGCAGTTGTTCTCCTCTGCCTCCTTTTACACTGTTCTGCATCATTCAGTTGCTAACCTAGCAATTAGTTTTTCAGACCTTCTGGCAACATGATGTAAGCAGTGCAAAAAAAAAAAAATCCTAAGACCCTGAAGGTTAATCAAAGAACAAAAGCAGTGGAATAGACACACACACAAAAAGTAAATGCCAAGACTGAAGATGGTTGTCAAAATTTCTGAGAAACAATAGGTCAGCATTTCCAAATGGTGAGCCAGTAATACAGTAACAGAACCTTCAAATGATTGTTCCCTAAAGTTTTTAAAGTTTCTAAATTACTAAGTATATTTTCATTAATAAATGTCAGACTACTTAACTATCCTGCATGACATTACAGTATTCTTTATCCTAATAAATTCCCACCTTGTTCTGTGAAGTTCTTGTACAAAATCCACTATAGCCCACTATAGCAGCATTTTTATAGGAGCATGTTTTACATAGTAACTGAGGCTTAAATTAAATATTCAGAATAGCACTGCACAGTCTCCCAGCATTAACTAGCTTTGCACATAATAAACCAAACAACTCAACTGATTTCAGCAAAAGTAGGGCCTGCTAATGGCAACTGGGCTCTTCTCCCTTCCCTTTGCTGAAGTGTCACTGTTAAATCAACGCTGAATTATAAGTATGTATCCTGATATCTAAAAATCCCACCAGGAATGCCAAGGGTACTTTAACCTACCCAGTGATTCTTATAAATACTAGACATTTTCTATTTTAACAGCATATTTTCTATATTGCTTTCCTATAACACCGGAAGAATTTTTAGCACACTCAAGGGAGCTACAACAGGATACCCATTCTAATAACTTTTCCTCCATGTGATATTCTTAAAAATCAGGATCTAAACAAACTTAAAAACAAAAAAGCTTTTAGTATATTCCCTTGCACTAAATTTACTGAACAATGCCCACCTTTTCAAACCAGAATACTCTCTCTCTCTGCTTCCCTAACTTGGAAAAACTTATTTTTGTAGCCTTCTTTTTAAGCCACTACTCCATAAAGTTTATGACTTGCAAATCTGAGAGCTCAGACTGAGGAGGTCACCTAGAGACCTTCACTTCTAAGTCTGTATCAATCTATATTTTATACTTAAGAAGGGGAAAACATTCCTACTTCATTCGCCATAGAAGGGGGTTGCAAAGGAGAGGTTGCAAGGAAGTGCACAGCCTCAAGAGTGGGAAAGGCTCTAAGTAGCACAAACAAGTTTTATGGCACCAGAACAACTGTCTCTTCTCAATTCCTCAATTACTTTTTTCTTCATATCATCATTGTAGCTTTACTCTTCTCACACCTTCCAAAAACTTCCTTTTAGAGAAAAGGAAGAAAGAGCCACCTTTTAAACCAGCTAATCCCTTCAAAAACTTTAATACTAATAGTGTTTGCAGTACTTTGCATTGAGTCTTTGCCACTTCATGCTTATCTTTATTTCAATTTTAAAACTTGCAGATGACAGCATTTACAGATTACCTAGTGATCAATGAGCTTAGTCTTCATTATTACTGTACAACCTAGAGACAAATATCATAAAACCTCTTAATTCTGTGTGGTAGATACAATCTGCTGTGATCTTGTTCTTTCATGCCTTTTTTATGTGATACACCATAGTTTAGAGTTTTGACTTATTATTGTAGCTCTTAAGTTTTCATGTAGAAAAAACAAAAAGAAATACATACTTCAAAAAAATCTTTAAACCTTGGTACCAAGGTTTATATGGTTCCAGAAGGTTCAGGTGGTATCAAAAGTGGTCTGAAAACTCTCATGGATTTGAAAGCCACTTAAACACCATGACATCCATGGTTCAAGCCACCCTTCCCTGAGGGGTAGATCATCAGACCCAGGAACCATATTCTGAAAGGCTTGATTACATGGTTATCCTTTTATTTTTTTCCCTGGGTACTGACGCTGGACACACCATAGGAAACAAAACACAAAGCCTAGAGACATTTCAGCCCTGGCCCAACAAAGACATCCTTAAGTTAGAGATCATAGCCTAGAATATGGTATTAAAAATATATAAATCTCTGCTGGGAAAGAAACAAACACACTGTTGCATGGTTGCAGACATTTGTTGGCAAACAGACTGACTCAAAGAGACACTTCTATATTCCTTTTTTTCCATTACAATCTTAGCTGGTCATGCAACCAGCAAGTCTGCTGCAAAAAGAACCTAACTTCATGTTGTTATTTTAACTCACTTATCTCCTCTGGGTGGCCTTTATTTTGAATTTGTATGCACCACAATATTGGCCCACTTTAAACTCCCTGTAATACTGCACCAGAGTTTCTGGCAAGATTAATGGGAAGTGGATTTTTGGAGAACCCTTTAAGCACTTTCTTTGTAAATAGCCGCAGGATGCTCAATGGAATAAGAAGCTTTTCTCACAAGTCAGCTTTTCTGTGTAGTTTTCACTACTTGAACTTGAATAGAGGTCTAAGATCCTTACATTCCAGAGGTTACATGAGGATTTTGCCTTAGAGTTCACTTTCTGCATAGGGAAAACACTTTAAAAATATTTCATCATAGAATGGTTTGGGCTGGAAGGGACCTTAAGCAACATCCAGTTCCAACTTCCCTGTCATGGGCAGTGACACCTCCCACTAGACCAGGTTGCTCAGAGCTCCATCCAACCTGGCCTTGAACATTTCCAGGGATGGGGCATCCACAGCTTCTCTAGGCACCCTGTTTGAGTGTCACACCACCCTCACAGCAAAGAATTTCTTCCTAATTTCTAATCTAAACCTACTCTCTCTCAGTTTGAAGCCATTCCCCCTTATCCTGTCACTACATGCTCTTGTAAATAGTCTCTCCATTAAGAGGTCATATCAAAAATATTTAATTCCTAAGGTTCACTTTCAGGAGTTTCCTTTCTTTTTAATCAGAAGACATAAAAAGCAACTGGCTCAGTTGTAACTCTCCCTAAGCAAAAGTATTTTACAAAGTTACTTTGTAGTGATATATTGAACTGGGAAGCTACAGATTTGCAAGTATTTTAGGAAAATTCATACAATTAAAGTACCTCCATTGAAATGCTAGGTTTTCAAGATTTCACCAAGGACATGCTACTTCTGACATCACACCTACTTTCTAACTGATCTGGAAAAGCAGCAGCATCTCATCTTGGCCCCTTCACCTATATTTCTTTCCAATCCCCTGAACTCACAAATAATCTTTCACTTCCATTTACTTACTAGTGTCCCTTTTAATAGGGACAAAGAAAAGAAAAGTTTAAATCCTTAACATAATTTCCTTCCCCTATTAATTGTCCCAGAAACACTGTTAATCATTTTGGGATAGATATTTCTGAGACAGGCAGTATGCTTCTGCTGGCAATCCCCTCATTGGGATCAAGAATGGATTGTGAGCACCAGAAATTTCACTACAGAGTCACAAATCTCAACGAGCAAGAGCTGCAGCTGAATCGTTACAGTTATCAAAAAAAAAAAAAGGGCATAAATCTCACATTCACTAGTGCCTGGAAATCAATTTTAGAACATCCCTCCTATTCAGACACATGGAAAACACTTTTACAGGCAAGAAAGAATGGACTGATTTTAGGCAAAAATATAGAAATCTGAAAAGCAACTAAGTACTGGAGTGAGTCACACAAGAGTTGAGAGTCTGATCTCCTGCGGTTTACTGTGATTCAAACCTGATCTGGGATTCCCACAAGGACTTCTGTCTTCCAGCAACAAGTGGCCATTTCTTGGCAACACCCAGTGACAAATTCTATATATCACATGACATAGCAAATTATCTACAGAACACATTTAACTAATGGAATAGAAAAATTAAAAAATATGATTTTTTTTATTTCTACAGCCTTCTGAAAGGTCTTTAAAAATGTAATGCTGTCAGACGTACTGCCTTCAAAGGAGAACTAGCTAATTTTGGTTTATATGACATTCAGGAATGCATTTTATGAACTAATGACTGCTTTTACCAGAAGAAAATAAGCAGGCTCCTTACTTTGACAGCAAACTTTCATTTGATCATTTTAGCAGAAAATTTCATTCACTGTACCATGTAACATGATATAATTGTCTCACATGAAATAGCAATTCCAGCTTCTGCTGTGTGATCCAGGAAGATGAGAACTGGAATTCAGCTGCATAATGAGCTTCTCCTGCTAAAAAACTTTACAGCCTCCTGAGTTAAATGTTGATATTGTTGTAAATGTGCAAGGGAGACCAGTATTTACTTTACTCTCTGACTGCTCACACAACAGGAATTTGTAACTCAGAAGAAAAGCCCATTGGTGAAAGCATTAAGGTAAGCTACTGCTTCCAAAGAAAAATAGGTGTCAAATACATTCATGATGTAACTCCAATTTGGGTCATTCTGGAAGACCACAGGGTTCAATAAATTACAAACTGCACAAGTAATTCATCTTGGCTTGGAGCACCAGTCACTATTACCTCCTGCTAAAGAAAGATTCCTTAAGGCTAACAACATGCTCTTTCTTACCTCCTTCCCCGGTAGCAGAATGTTTACTTACAGGTAGATAATTTTTCACTGTCTTCCAATTTCAGAAATGCATTCAAGGAGCGAAAAAGCCAGATTCAATTTTGTCTTGCATGCTTAGTCACCCAGCAATCAAGTAAGCCATTGGCAAACAGTCTCCAAAAGAGCTATAGTCAACTACAAAATGTTCAAATGTTCAATGTTCAGCCAGTCCAGTCATCCTGGCAAGCTTGTATGCATGTTTAAGAATTATGAGTTATCTAGCTGGTTGTTTTGAGTAATAAATACAAAATTTTAATTCAATTTGCACAAAACTAAAACTTGTAGTTCAAAACTACTCTTATTACTTTCAAGCAAATACCAGATTTTCTGTGGTTAAGAAGGGCTGGTCAGAAAGGCCCAGTCTCAGTCTTGGAAGATGTTCATGGACCTCAACCCCAAACAAGTTTATTAGCTCCCATAAAGCCACAGTTTCCTAAGCTGCCTAAGCAGATTCAGGAGTGTCTGAGAGCAGCTTGATCTGCCCTCACCACACACTCACACTCTCCTTTCCTCCTACAGGCACTCTCATCCTGCTACATGGTAACCCAGGCCAATGAAAGGGCTGACCAGCCCAAGACTAAACAATGATTAAAAACATCTTTTTGGAACTTGGCCTGGTTCCAAAGCTCACCTACTTAAGGGAAGGAGGGTGGACCTGCAGCCACTGCACAGGGAAAAGAGGAAAGTGGTTTTTGGGCAAGAAGCCCCCAGCTGACAACTGTGGTGTTTTTAACTCACAGAGGCAACCCAGCAATAGCAGCAACTCAGTCAAAGTGGCATGGGGTTGTGATTACATGAAAGGACAATGCTACAGGTAAGTTATTGAAATTATTAAACTCTGCATTCAGTGAGCAGCTCTGCCACAGATACTTCTGAGGGTCAGGTAAGTGATTTTTATCCCTTTATGCAACAGTGTCCTGTTTCTGTGATGATTGGCTCCACAGCAAAACTAGTTTAAAGACTTTCTCTTCTCCTTATTTTACCAGGACAGCTGACTAAGCACCTTCACGAAGTTATCCAAATGGTCCACATTAAAGAGATGGCTCACTTTTCCTAAGCTAATTGCTCACAAGGGTGAACAAAGTAGATGACATTTAGCTTCTTGAGCAGTGTAAAGAGAACCACACCTGCTGACTCTTCAGTAAGGCGCAATATGGTAGTTCATAA
Source organism: Corvus cornix cornix (assembly GCF_000738735.6). Lineage (NCBI taxonomy): Eukaryota > Metazoa > Chordata > Aves > Passeriformes > Corvidae > Corvus > Corvus cornix. The sequence continues at coordinate 16,438,806 of NC_047056.1, forward strand.
ACACTTGTACTAGAATATAATTTGCAATAAAAATGATGTGCCCACAGGCTCCTTTCAACACCAGCTCTAAAACTTAAATAAAGGTTATATTTCATTTCTTGACCATCACATTTCTTTTAATTAGAAATTAATTTTTTTTCGAATAATTGTAACCAAATTGAAGTCAGACAGCTATAAAGTGGTTATTTGGTGAATTAAAGGAAGCAAAGCATTTGCTTCCCCTTTCCCCTCCTCCAAGTCTGTCAGTCCATTTTACATATGACTAATCTTCTAGTCATCCCTCAAGTACTACAAACCTTGCTATCCTGAGTGGTAGCAAATTGAATTCAAAACCAATAACCTTTCCCTTTTTATCACTGCCTTCTCTTGTATTACACGTATTTGCTGCATTTTTCTTTCTCAAGCTAAAACAAGCACAGCATTAAGAACAAACACTGCCTCGTTGCATACATGTATTGTTATGAAAGCTTTTAAAGAGCAGCATCTATTTCTGGAGAATGCAGAAATCTGACCAAGCTAGTAAGCATCCTGCACCTCTTCCACAGGTACTACTTTAACCCACTTCCCCTGCCACAACATTTTCAAGCTTTATCACCACAGATTTACTGCAGTATTGTGGAAAGTGCAGAGTTCCACCACATGTTTACCATCGTAAAATCACTCATTAAAAGGATTTTGGAAACACATTCAGAACTGCTTTTCACAGAACATTTTTCTTCTCCCAGCTTTCCTCCTACATCCTTTTAGGGAATGGGTCTATTCAACACCAAGAAATTGAAGTAACTTTGCCAAACATCCCTGCTCCAAGACCCCCTCTACATACATGTGCCTGAAGTTACTACAGCATCCCTAAGCAGAATCCCTGAGGGTGCTGCTCTGACAGTCTCCAGCAAACCAATGGATGAAGAAAGGAAAGGAGAGAAAGGAGGTAGAACAGAAGAAAGATAAAACCCCTCAAGTCTCTTTTCTGAAGTGATTATAATTAAATTTTAACATTTTTCCTACAGCTGAGGCAGGGCTAATAAAATATTTGCTTTATTCCTTGAAAACATAATAGTTCTGTATGAAGTCGCTCAGCATTCACATGTGACCCCTTTCTCTAATCCCCAAACTTAAAGAACAAATATTCATCCTCAATAAGATCTAGAAGCAACAGTGAAAAATAAGATTTACAACCAAAACCGAATATTTAAGCATGTCTAATTGCTTTTTTCTTCCTTCTTCCAGCTAAAGAACATTTAATTAAACCCTATTACAAAGCAGAGTAGAGCACTTAAGCAGTCTTCAGCAGCTAATTATGCAGCCTCACTGTTCTGGACATGGAAACAGGTAATAGTTGTGATTGTTACCTGAGGAACAAAACCATTCAACTGGAGATGGTAAGAGGGCAAGTAAGTTCTTAAAACATCATCACAAACTCTTGTTCTGGTCTCTAAATAGAACTCCTTTCATCTGTGTCTTATCACACTCACATGGAAATGGGTAAAATTTATATTTAAGCACTACTACATGCAGGCACATGTACACATTCACCCTCCTGCAGCACACTTTTGTGTATCCTACTTTTGTTCTTTATTTCCTTTTCAAATTCCAAGGACTTTATCACCAATATCTTTATATTGGCTTCAAAACAGAGTAGCTAAAATAACGGAATAAAAATACCTCTTCTCTATTAAAATGCAGTTTTAAGCATTTCAGAATCTTTAGATCTTCCACCTTTATTAGGCAGATCAGCATTATGCTTATTAAAGCTTCAGAATGCCTTTGAATTTTTCTTGCCTTTTTTGCAAATCGACCAGAATATTTTTCATTGATATGCATCCATTTTCAACATACATTTCATATGTATTGAGCCAAGTTTTTCAAGTTGATTAAACATCAGCTAGAGACATCAGTTTTGCTGCCTTTTTAAGACTCAGACAACCCACAGTGTTTCCAAGGCAAGCATTCAGAATCTGAGAGCATAGGAAGCTGCAGAGTCAGAAAATTGAGTACTGTGGCTTCCTCAGTCACTTCTTTTTAAATTTAGATTATTGGAAAGATTTAAAGGAAACCCTGCCCCTACAAGAGATACTGTAATGGCTTGAGAGCTTCAGGTTTCTTGAGGAAGGGCAGAGAGGGACAGACATACTATGTTTGGCTTGGAGCTTTATGTTTTGGTTTGTTGGGGTTTTTTTGATTTGGTTGGGGTTTGTTAGGTTTGTTGGTTTGTTGTTTCTTTTTTTTCTTTTTTTTGACCATTTTGAGTCCTATGTCCCTCTTGCAGATGCTGGCAAGAACCCCCACTCTCTATTACAGGTAAATAGAGGGACTGAGGAAAGGCTTCTGTCCTTTTCTGGAGACTCAAAAGCAACACAATGTTTTTGAAGAGTCATGATGCAATAGCCTTAGGTCTCCATGCAAATAAATAATGTATTGCTATGCATATAGAGGAAGACAAGTATGCCATTCAGGATGTATCCTTTTACAACCTAAGTTAATGGCTTTTGGAATCATTATTAGAACTGCACAAGAACAGCACTTTGGAAAGATGAAAGCCATTCAGGAATGAGTCAAATCTCTCACACCATTTCTTAACAAATTATAAGTCTTGCTGCAAAGAAGTATAACACACCTCCAATTTCTATGACAGGTGTAAGGCCTAATGGAGAAAAGGAAAAAAAAAGGCTCTGATAATAGCATTTACTCAGCTTCCCTCAGCACAAGAACTGAGCAGAGAAAAAGGAATCTAAGACACTGAAGTGTCTTTTAGGCTGTTACACACCACACTTATGGACAGGAATCAGAAGTTAGGCCTTATTTGACTACAGAGTATTATAGTATAACCACACAGTTTGTTATTCTTGAATAAATCTTCCAGGTATCTGCTATGTTCCTTAAAATTTGATGGAGCTTCCTTTCTACCTGCTTCACTACATTACTCCTTTAAGTCTCGGTCTAGACCTTTTATTGTTACAGTGGACTGGATTATTACAAATTACTAGCAAGAGTTTCAAGACCATCACATCAGAGAACATGGGAATAGAGAGGAAATCCTGGGTCACAAATTTCAGCCCCTCATATCAGAAGCAGTCCCCTTACTTTCCTTAAGACAGCAGGGGCAAAGTTGCACACACAAGTGTTAATTATGACACTCCAATGGTCTTAGCAGTTCATGACCACCAGTGCAAATTCCTTTCCTCCCCACCCCCAGTTTGTCCCTGCCTTTCATTACTTGGTTTATGCATATTGATTACAGAAAGGCTTTAAAGTGAGTACACTCTTATATGTTCTCATCTCAGCAGCCACTTGCAAAATATGAAGCAAAGGTACCTGTTCAGCCCTTAAAACTGTCTTTTATGAGTCAAAAGAAAATTTATTTCTCAGAGTTAAAAAGCTTTGTCTTCAAAGACAAGATATTTGTAAGCTCTTTTTCCATAAATACCCTGGCTTCCATAGAAGTTAATATTTCAGAGACAGAATGCAATTAGTCATCAACAGCATGTTTTCAGTTGTCTTTAAAACTGGTCCTTTTAAAAAAACCACTGCCCCACCACAAGGGTAGAGACCATTCTGGATTGCTCAGTGCTTTTCCCTGTAGTTGGATACATACCCTACCCAGTTAAATCCATGTCACCATGAGACACTGGAGAGACTGTCCTACTCTTTCTTCAAACAAAAATAATTCCTGAAGGTATCCCAAGTTCGTATAAACATACTTTTACTGCTCAGCTGTTTGGAATCAGCCCACTGGCTTCATTATGAAAATACAGATTTATCCTTTGAAAGGCTACTTGACAAAAGACATTCAGAAAAACCCCACAAAATCTTGCTTCAAAAGCTGTAAGACAATAGACATTTATCAGCAGGAATCCTTGTCTATTTATTAATACAATGAACTTAACAGAGTTTTTTTACACATTTGGAGCTGCTATGCAAGCATTTAAGCATTTTGAACAGTTTAAACTCAGAAACACCAGGTAATGTTTTCATGATTAAGAGCTCTCTGTTAGTTTGACTGCAATATTATGTTTGTAGAATATCTACATTTCCTTGTCAAGAAGTTAATAAGTAAAGCCCATATTATAAGTAATAAACATAGTTTTGATCTTAGTTGAATCAGCAGAATGGTTTAAATAAAAAAAGCCAATGAAGGACATTCTCCCCTCAAAACCATGTCTTATACCTGAAGTTCTGTTCTTTTCTATATTTGCAAATAACCCATCAAATACCAGAATCAATCTAAGAGCTCTGTATTAATGAACAGAGCAGACAGTATGAGAACTGCCTAGATATAAGCTGACTGCACAGCAACACAATATCATATATTTTGAACAGTTATTACAAAGTTAGCAGCAAAACTACAGTTTATACTTGCAAAACTTTTGAGCACATGGTGTTTTAAGACCCTATTTTTAAGGTGCTTCATCCCTATCTATGAAAATACAAAGCAATTACACTGTTTTACATATTAAAAAGGTGGGTATGAATAGAGATGCACAGAATCTGCCTACAGACATGACCCTTATAGAGGAAAAAGATGCACAAATGGCAAGGCACAAACGAGCTTCAAGTAAGGAAGGTGCATTCATTGACACAGAGCTAGAAATCCTTTGGGAACAAAGACAGGGGTGAAGCAAAACCACATCCAGCAAGGGGAAATACAGACACAAATCATCATCCTGGTCATTGCCAGACACCAAAATGCTGTGTTATATGATGGTGACAAATAATTAAGAGTAGTGGCTTTAAATTTGAATGGCTGACTTCATGTCACTTCCATGACAAACCAGCTGCACAAGCAAGAGCGTTTGGAAGTGGGACTCCACTCCACACCAGCAATAAGCAGACAATGTCTATCAGGAATTTGTATCCTTTTATTTCCAAAGGATGTTCTACTGGCACCCTGCTAATGAATTGTGGAGAGCAAGATAAATATGCAGAGCACAGTATTCTCTGCTCCCTTTCTGATCAGGCTCAGTAAAGACTTGCTCTCTAAGAGAGACTTAGAAGCGTGGATGTGGAAGCAGCAGAGCAGTGCAAAGCTGGAGGTTGCAAATGACCATACTATGTTGTCTGCTCCAATTACTATGAAGATATCGTACATTTACTTCCATTCAATTACTTGTTATTCATTCAAGTGTTTCCCTCTGTAATACTGGGATTTAAATGGAATACTTTTACCAGCACAAATGAAGGTAAGAGATTTTGGTTGATTAACATAGCTCAGCCATCACTTTCAAGAGACAAATCATAAGGCAAGATTCCTCAAAAAAAAAAACCCCAAGTACTTTAGAGCCTGTATATCCCTAGCACAAGGTAAAAAAACCCAAAGCCTGACAGGGCACTTAGTGACTGGTGGAAAATTAATTTGGGTCACTCTACAGTACGGTTGCCATGGCAACTGCATGCCAAATGTAGTAGGCATGTTCTTCATCAATGTTAATATAACATCAGCTATTCTTCACGAATTTCTAATCAATGTAAAACAAAGCACATTTCACAACTAGATATATATGAAAATAAAACTTGCATCACCATACAGCTCCTCTCTGTCAAGGAAGAAATGTCATCACCTCTTTCTTGTGCATACAGTAATCTGTCACATCATCTTAATTTCCTGAGAAAATTTCCACACCTAAATGCACATTAGGTAAAATAAGCACATCTGACTAGAAGTAGTGGGGGAAGGGTCAACCTGAAGGAAGGTTTTTCCCTGCATGCATGAATTAATACCTGTGTTTTTTTACAGTAGAGCTCTGGGCTAAAAGTCTAAATTCAGTAACACCAGTTTAAACCAAAACAAGACTGCTGGCTTTACACAAGTAAGACACAACTTTATGTGACCTCTTGTTTGAGCATTTTACAATCTGTCCTCAAAAAGACACACTTTTGACCAGATGTGGTAGGAAGATAATGCCTGGAGCAAAGAGCAGTTTTTACACATACACACCAAACCTCTTAGCTTCCTTTCTTATTCTGATCATTATTTATTTTTAAGGTGAACTTTCTCTGCTTCAGAGCCTGATTTAACTCTTTAAACTTAAATGTGGTTGAGCATTTTAAGACTAGACCTTTCTGTCAGCTACAATTACATCACAGAACCAAAAATGCTTGAGCTATAAAAAAAATAGAAATTGTAGTTTTTCTCCTAGATCTAAAACTAAATTGGTCTGATATTGTCTTACTCCAAAGATAGTACTCAGTTATATAAATATATACAAATAAAGAAATCCTTGATGCTACACAAATCACCACTCCAAAACCAGAGGATTTCCTGCTCCCCACGAAAAAAGAAATCCATTTCCTCATTCCCACTAACTATATCATACAAGTATTCAGACCAACATAAGACCATTTCACTGGCATTTTGCTTTTCACAGGATGGCTACACACCACAGCAGGCTGGTTAAAACAGATTTTTGCAAAAGATTTCCATCTTTGAAGCCTGTTAGAACATAAACTGAGATACCAGAACACCGTAATGGTGGGTTAGCGTGAAAGATTGCAGTGTTGACAGGACTTGTTCAGCATTTATGCTACTTCAAAATATCACTGCACTGAAGGCAACTGTGTCACTTGATGTTTTGTGCAGCCTGAATGTGATCTTGGGGTCTGGTATCTTCCTTCAAGACATGTTTGTAGACCATGCAGTTGATTGAACCAAAAAGAGATGATCTTTAAAACAGATCTCCACCTCATCTTGACTGCCTCAAACAAAAACCCTGGTTTTGAACTGGACAGTCACCACATGGCTGAAGTTGATGTTGATACATAAAGCTGAAAACCTATATTCAAAGCTTTGTATTTGACAGAGTTGCCCCAATCTACAAATCTGAAATAGGACAAAACTCTATTAGTCTTTGGTGTTAGACCAGGCATCAATATACCCCATATTACAAAACAGGTTCAAGGGTTTTAATCTGGACTAAAAAGTAAGAGTCCCAGTAGCCATTCCAAGCACATTATTAAGACAGAGCTAAATAAAGTGTTCAGTTTTTCATTTGTTTTACAGGAGCTGGAACATCAATACCTCAAAAGATGTTAATTTCCCAAGTAAAACAATTGAAGAGTCATTGAACATTAGAGTTCCTTCTAATTCTTGAGAGCCAGAAAGCAACTACAAGATTTTTTTTTAATTTCCCCCTTTTTAAACATAGATAACAATACAGCTTTTTCAACTTTTCATCTTTTTCAAGCCCATTAGTTCTGTAATAAACAGAATATCATCAACAGGCTTACAGAACTTGTCCCAGTATTAAAACAGTGCATTTCAGTGCTTGACTTTCAAAAGATAGTGGGCAGAATTGAGCTCGGTTTGTTGTATTTTATTCCTTATTAAACACTAAGAGGTGAGAAGAGAAGATTTTGCAGATGTATTACAGATCTGCCATCATCTAACAATAGGTAAACACCATAGAGGATTATAAATTTAAAAAAAAAAGGAGTTGGATATTAAATATCAAACATCTATTAGCTGTCCACAATATATTTGCATCTAAAATTGGTTAAATTTTTGTGTATTTTCTCCCTTAAAAATTCTCATTGCATCAGTACCCACTTGATAAAGAAAGAACAGACTGCATAGCACACACCACTCAGAGCTGGAGAGAGTCAGGATGTTATTCTAAATCCCAATTTCAAACTTAGATTGCCACTCTCTTAAGAAGCACCCTAGTGAAACAAAAGCAGTTTTATGAAAAAAATACCCACTTGAAGACAAAAACCTAAGGCACAAAACTAAAGAGGAAAAACAAATTATATAAGCAATTTCTAGTGAAACAGATGCCAAGTGGTCATGGCTGATATATTGCACTTAGGTTTTGAATTATTTGGATGACAGTTTGGATGAAAAAGGTGGTATTTTCTACAATAGGATTATTGCCCAAGTAGATGCTTTCAAGGCTGTTTAATTATTTCATAACCACAATAGTCTGGCTTTTTAGGTTAAGCAAATAATGTTTTGAGCTCAGAGAAGTTAAAAACAAACAGTTTCAATTCAATAAATTCTTTATCAGAATGAGAATTTTCTAAATGCACAAAAAGATGATATTCCTTAAACCTATCATTATTGACCCTTGCAAGAAAAACCACCAGAAGAGATTAAAGCTTTGGTTCTGGATTCTCTACCAATTCCTTATCCATTCCTAGTTTTATGCTAGGAGATACATATCCAAGTATTTTAACTTGTGTTTGCCACACATGGAATTAAAAACAAACAGCTAACAAATCCAGATTCATGGTTTAGCTGGCAAGAATAATGATCTGAAAAACAAAAAGGCCCTTTTCTTTCCACAGAACAGTTTTTAGCATTCAGATTTAAAATTCAATTTAGCTAACCCAGATGACTGGAAATCATTCACAGGCAGTATTGCTGTCCTATCCCCTAAATAACCAAAATTCTGTGCCCTTCATTGGAGGTGCTTCCCAAATCCTCTTTGTTGAAGCTGTTATGTTTCCACACTGAAGCACTGAGGAGCTGAAATTTAATTCAAGCCCTCCATGGCAACAGTATAATTTGAGACTGTGTCTGTCATATTTTATATGAACCTCCTTACAATTAAGCAATTTATATAAGAGACCCAGGAAGGATGTTGCACTCTAAGTTAACAGGCACCTTCAGACAAGGAAGGGAAAAAAAATAAAACAAACCACGTCTTCAAATCCTGTCAAGTTTTAGTCTTGGCACTAGTGAACACTTCAGCATCTGAGGTGAGTCAGACTAGGACCAGAAGCACAACATAAGGCAGAGAGGGAACATGAGCATTAGAAATTCAAGCTCACAGAGACGTCTGCCATATGCAGGGTTTGAGGCAGTTGAGCAGAACTTGATGGTCTAAATTCGAGTTGCAGGCGAAGATATTAAAACCCCCTAACAAATATCGCAGAGGTTTCAAACAGAACTGGGGAGTTTGTCTGTACTGCAGAGACTCAGAGTTTGAATGGCAGTATATCAGTGGGCTGGTGTGAAAATAAGCATATTACACCTTAGATAGTGCTCACTAATTTGGTCAGAGGGGATATTTAGGACGAAAAATAACTGCAACGACCAAGAGGTTTCAGCTGGAAGCAACATGTATTTTTGAGCAAATCCCTTTTAGTGTAAAACTGTAGAAGGAAGAAATAAAATCCAAACCTGACATCTGGCCAAAGTGTTAACCATTACATTCAATATCTCAGGACAAGTCTAGCATATGCAATGTATCTGAGCAGCAAGTTAGAGAGTCCTACCCATAAAAGTGAATAAATCAAACTGCAAAGTTCTGCCACAAATCTAGTGCAAGACTTGTAGCTTAACTGGCTTCGATTTTGCTTAAACAGTAGAAAAAGTGACATGCAAACCCTAAGAAACAGTAAGATGTTAGATGTTCCATCCAATATGCTTAATACAGTGCTTTAAGCACTACCTGAAATAAGAAAAACTTTACTGTGCTCAGCACAGTTCATTATATTTTTCATATTTTGGGACACAGGAGATGGTTAATAATTTAAGCGCACAGAACAATTAAGTGCTTAAACTGGGAACTGAGTGTCTGATAGTGATTTACCAAAATATGAATATCGATATCCAACTGAGACGGACCAAAACTCTCTAACAGTTTAGAGTTAGAAAGTTTTTATGTTTTATTTGGCACCAGGCTCTGTGTGGGATAGCTCCCTAAGATGCAGGGCCCCGATCCAAGCAAACACAAAGCTTTTTATTTACAAAAATTATGACTATCCAAAATACAAATGCATATTGATGACATTAACACCTCCCATTCTCCACTTCGTATGGAAATGAGCTTAAATGTCATTAAGCATGTGCAGTGTGTGTCCTGAATTGAGTCACTGGTCTTGAATTGGGTCACTGGTCCTAAAAAAGGATGAAGTAACTCATCTTCCTCCTTTTGACCTTTTTGCCTTTCTGAGCTTTAACAATCCTAATTACTTTAGTGACCTCTAAGTTTCCTCTTGTGTGACTTTTGAAGGCATTCCCACCAACGGAGGAAATTGGTGATTGTCCTTGCTCCCTACACCAACTTATCAATGTTTCTACTCTTCATTCTAAGCACAGCTAAAGAAACATATAAATGATAGATCATTAATTATTTGGTAATCAGTTACTAACATCTTAAAACCCATTACAGGTCCAGCTCTCCTAACTATTTTAATTAACTCTCACTGGGCCCAAGAGCTTTCCTATTCCACCTAATCTCAACACAGCTAGCCTATAACCAAAATCTTCATGTTTCTTCTAAATCTGTGTTTCAATAGGGCCTTATTTACCTGATGCCAGGACAAATCTCAGTACCTCATCCTATCCCTTTCTTTCCAACTGGAACTTCCATAGCCAATACCACCTGTGCTATCACTAGCTGAAAACAACATTTGGTGCTCCTTGCCATCAGCAGTCCCCAAAAACTCAAGATCCTGCACTGTATTACTTACTTATTGAGACAACTAGCTTGAAAACTGAAAGAAGAATGAATACGTTCATTGTATTTACATAATTAGTGACCTTATTAACTCGGCCCTTCAGACATTAAATCCTTATCTTTACTCTTCTTCTTCCCAAATTCACTGCATAAACTACTTAGCGTAATTATAGCTTAGCACAGTTGTAAAATACCAACTCCACTGCAGTTCAAGGCCTGCTCGCACACAGATTATGGGTTTCCATTCCAGAGCAAAAAAAGTGATGATAAAAACCTAGCCTGGAATGACACTTGCTGAGAGAGACACCTGGCTTTGAATCAGAGTTCAGATAAACAGCCATTCATTTTCACAAGTGCCACATGAATTGGAGAAGCACATTTCCTCCCCCATGGTTTTAGTTATAATACTACTCTACTAATGATATATATAAATACATGCCACAGATACTAAATTCTATATGGAAGCAAACAAGGATGCTATTATGTACAAAAGCCATCAATAATAATAAATAAAATATTTTAGAAAAGACTGCCCACCTCCTATTAAACAATCAACACTGGTTAACGGCATATTAATAATTTATATCTATTCAAGAGATACAGCAAAAAGAATGTTATAGGTACTTTGTTATCAGTAAACCCAACAAGGACCTGCCTCAGTTTCACATGGGTATAATCTCTTGAATTTTACACCTGCGAGCAACTGAAATAAAGGGAGTATATTTGGTCAACATCTGACAAGTGATTAAATATATGTAAGCAGGAAGTATTTAAAAATCACTGGCTCACAATACCAGTCAATACTAAAAGAGTTGGACACAATTTAGAGGGTCCTGAAAAGACATATGGGCCAAAAAGCTTCAAATCAAATATATGTAACTTTAAAGTTGGTTTGTTTATCAAGGACTTACAACAAAAAGAAATGTATAACAAACAATTTTTGCAGTTCTGTCCTTCATATTAAAGCACATTATTATCAAAGATCATTAAAACAATTAAGATTAAAATTGGACTGATTTTTGCATTATTTACACAACAATGTAAGACACATCAGCTGCACAGACTATTTGCCTTAAAAGCTCACTAATAAGCAGGAAACGAAAGGTTTTATTTTAAATGTCATATTACTGAAATTACTACAGGTAAAATTTCACAGCAGACAATATCATGACCATTTCTTCAGTCTCTCATGATAACAAACCAGGCCATTTCAAGTAGTTAAGACTACACACATTTGTAACAGCTGAAATTTAGCACACCTACCTGCACAACTACTGTGTGTAGTAGTCCAGTTAGAACAGTTAAAGAAAGCATTCATAGACTTCAAAAGCAGGAACAAAAGTGCTTAACTTTAGAAAGAGCAATGGCAATGCCAGAAAATACTCTGAAACTAATCCCCACACCTGAATCCTATTTTCCTAATAAAACATAGGTCTGTTCACATTAGAAGGTTTACTGGGTAATACCTGTGACACCAAAACCCATCATGCAGTGAAGAAATAGCAGGTCCAGCTACCTTAAAGTTTGTATTTCAGATCAGGGGGATGCTTCTCAGTTACCTCTCCCAGTAATCCCTGTACTACTGGTCCCCAGGAACCACAAAACACATTCCTCTGAATTAAACTGAAAACTCTGTTCCAAGATTGCCTCTAACACTTCACAGGAGCAAATGGGCATTCAGTCCACTGGGTCACTCTGAAGTTTGTCAAAGATTTTAAGCAGTTGGAGCACTAAACCTGTATGCTCCACAACCAAGGTCATCAGGTCTGACTGCTCTGCTCTCCACTTTTTCATCCACACTGCCTGGGAAAGGTGGCATGGCCCAATTAATGAGGGGTCTGGACTCAACCAGCTTCTGCAGAGTGGTAGGACCCTATTTATGCCTGCATATATTGCAAATCTTCATTAGGGAAATGGCCACAATCATGCATTTCATCCTTACCAGTGAAAATTGTTTTATTTCTGCTTCACTCACTAAGAACAAAAAGCTAGATTGGTATTATTTGCTCAGTGGATTACAATATAATCAGGTGATATGATTGTTATGTTTGGTGCTGTAAATCCTAAACATACAAATTACCAGAACTTTCAGATGATCTTTATGTTTACAATATGCTAAGAATAAAGCAACTTTATAGTAATAGCACCAAATTGAATAGTATCAAAATCAGCATATATAGCACTTAAGCTACAAAAATGCACAAACATTAAGAGGAAAAAGAGAAAACTATTTGAAAGAAAATTTGAAATAGTACTTCAGCAATCACTGATTTTTCATATTTAAATACATTACTTTTTCTGGAAATAACTTTGTGCTAATATCTAACAAGCTCCTGTTTAATCTGCAAGATAAATGTGCTAGTTTAATACATTCAAAAAGCATAATAAGTATTGGAAAGTGCACTGTAAATGCATATTTATAAACACACAGCAGGCAGTTTATGCCACTGCAAACTGCATTTATCTGCTGACTCAAACGTTTTGCTTGCTCAGTAGAACGTAACTGTGTTGCACAGGTTGCACTAACAGTGTAACATTACACCTTGAGCTAAGAAAGCCTTTTCCAATCAAAGAACCCACAAATGTCATTTGCACTCGGTGCTGAGAACAGAGCAGATCAGTCACATGTGACTAAGTTTGAATAAGATAGGAGATAAAAAACACAAAAAACAACAAAACACCTGCTTCTACCATACTAACAGAATTTGATTCCTCAGGTGTTGAAAAAACCTTACAATCTGTACACAAGTGAAAACCTCTTATCCAGAAATCCAGCTGCTGACAAAACGGGATTAAGAGCTGCTCTACTTCAGCACATCACCAATGTGCAAGAATGTGCCACTGAAGAACAGCCTGATTTGCCTGACCACATAGTCATGTTTTTAAATTTCTGTATTTGCTCCCTTAGAAATCTGTGCTTGATTTTATTCACAAAACAAGTCTATTAAATATAAACCAACAGCAAACACACTCCATTTATGAATCTGGATCCTAATTTTATGTTCTCTAGACAAAAAAAGTACCATATCCCATTCATTTTTCTGCTTAAACTAGGAGACAGAGCTGTTTTTGCAGCCCTTATCTGTTAAAATAACTTCCGAACCACTGACCTAGGATGTGATTTTCTTCCACATGCTGACTCAAACTTTCATATAAAATACAGGACTGAAATTAAAATCCTCTTATTCACAGGCTATTAAAATTTAACACAAAATATTTACAGTCTATTATAAATTCTGGAACCACTAGGACGACAGAAATCTCACTAAGTTTAAGAATTTTTGCTAGGGACTTCTGATATAATTCAGTAGAGAAACAGTGATTCAACAACTTATGTTTTTAAGTGTCCCCTTCAAGTCTAGTCCATAAAATGTTCCAGAGCCTCCACATCCTTCAGTTTTCACACAATACCTCTTGGTTTCAAATATCTTCAGGGCTTCCCCCCAGTTTTGCATTCCTTTCCTTTCTTCTTGACATAATATCCTGAAAAGTATTATCAGCAGATGCCCCCAAATTCCACTAAAACAAGGCTTATTAATAGGCATCTACTACTGGTCTGATATTGATACGCTAGACAACAGGGAAGGTTCCCAAAATAACCTAAGAAACTGTATCCATGTCAGCTAGGTGGTGCAAATGGGATGAGCTCTCATTTGTTTATCCATGTGCTATATCCCTCCTCCCCTGCCCAGCTCCAGTGTTTAAATTCTAAGTGCTTTCAAGGTATAGACAACAAAATGCTCCAGTTTCACGCTGCTACCAGAGTAAAACAAGTTTCTTCTTTGTAGTCAATGTCACCATAACATGCTTTCTATCCCATCACAGCAAAAGAATACCATTGCACAAGTTCTGTTTCTCATAGATACTTCCAGCCGTCCATGTAAGAGATGAGGAGGGTAACCAGGACAACCAAAACCACAAAAAACCTTTTTTAAGAGGAAGAACTTAATAGATTAGGACTGCTCAGTTGAAACAGTGCTGACCATAACAGGACATGACACAAGGCCATAAAGGCACATTCAAAATGGGAAGGTGTTTAAGCAACCTCACCCTATTCAAAATCTTTCCCCAATACAAATCCACAGGGCCCTTGAATGAAGTAGAAGCAAGAAAAAGCAAGAGATAATGCTTCACACAGTCCACAGTTAAGGTGTGAGTGCTGCTTATTTCAAAGATGGATTAGAGAATTATATGGAATAGAGGCTCAGCCATCAAAACCAGATGTCACTCAGGAAGCTACAAGCCACAAACACTTGAAGTACCCTGTAGCAGTCTTACTACATGCTTACCTGTACTAATGTTCCTTCTGGAATTGTCCAGGAATAAGTGCCAGGCAGAAGAGACTCACAGACCATCTGGACACTGATTCTTATATCAGTTATTCCACTTTAATTAACCCAAAGCCACACCCAGCACCATTTATTAAACACCTGATACCCTCCTTAAAAACCACTGGTGTCCTCACACCTGGTAAAGATAATGTACCTCCAAGTTCAATCACTATAGAAGAAAGTACTTTGCATATCCCCAGCTGAAATGTATCTACTACTGAACTGGTTACAGCTGGTATGAAGCTGCCTCTCAGGCACTGGGAATGAACCATAGGAAAATGAGTGAATACAGAATCATTTCCTTGGTGTTTTATCTTAGTCATCCCTTAAGTTTCATCATCAGGTAGTACTGAAAGTTCCC
Organism: Corvus cornix cornix; assembly: GCF_000738735.6. Taxonomy (NCBI): domain Eukaryota; kingdom Metazoa; phylum Chordata; class Aves; order Passeriformes; family Corvidae; genus Corvus; species Corvus cornix. Next base: position 16,453,895 of record NC_047056.1, read on the forward strand.
ACACATTGTGCTATACCTTGAGGTGAGGAATGGGAAGTGCAAACACATTTGCTCCAAGGCTTTGTTGACAGTACTATAATATACAGCCAACTATTTTATGACTATTGTGGGAGCAAGAGGAGCCAGGTAGAGAAACTGCCAAATGAAACAAGTAACTATGGAAGATTTGCTCAAATCTTTTCCCTTACAACCCACAACAACAGTGTTTAACTTCTGAGATCTGAAGGCAATTTTAAGATTTGGTTTTTCATTTGTCTGTTTTGGTTTGGTTTTGTTTTTTTTTTTTTCCCTGTGTCTCTGTGTGTCTGGTGTGGGTTTTTTTGTTTTCTTTTTTTTTTTTTTTAAAATAATATAGATCTCCAAAAGAGTTTCCACTACTAAAAGTTCAAAGCTTCCAATAGACACACTTTAGGTTGCCTCAAAAAAGAAAATGCAGATAGTTCAAATGTAATTCACAAGCTAATAACAAAATAACAAATTCTCTAGGAGGAGGGAGAAGTAACGTTTAAGTTCTCAGATTTTAATGCCAGAATATTTTAACCTTTTTATAGACTAAGTTGCAATGGCCTTGAGTAAAGCAGCATTTTGGTATTTTTAAAACCAAATCCAGATTAGTTTACATGCTGAATGAGGCCTTTATGAATTCAAACCTGTGCAGGATTCCCCAAAAGTAACACCATATGAAGACCCAATCCTGCCACACTTCATGCCCTGGCAAACTTTTTACTGCAGATGAAACAGACACCAAGTTTTGTTCTTCAGGAGAATAGAAATTTGAACACATTGAATCAGAGCTTTATTATCAGAGATGATTTTGGTTTTGTAGAACTGGCATAAAGAACAAAAACTTAAGTTTCCATTTCTGTCAAAACACATTAATATTAAGACAGAGCTCCAAAAGACTTGGAAAATTGATGCTTTATAAAGGCAGCTATCATGTTTCACACAAGGGTAGATTAAAAGAAGAACAGTAGGACTCTGTCAAACAAATTTATTTCCACAGTGCTTTTTTCAAAGCCACTCAATAGAAATCAAAGACCAGATTTCACTCTCCCATTCACATTCCACAGAGGCAGGTATATCCAAACCCAGAAATCATCACCTCTCTTTAAAGCCATCTTTGGCTACTTAAAATTGCTTACCTTGATTAAATTGAATCAAACTCAGCAGCCACAGCAAGCAAAGTTAATGCCAAGCCAAAGAGTTAATTGCATACAGTATTTTCTTTAAACTGTCATTTCAGGGTTTGCATTTGCACTCACATCTAAGGCAAAGCCACATCAGTGCCTCATGGAGGCTACTTTGCATTCTCTGCGTACTGAAACCCCCTCACACTTGAGGGAGCCATGTCAAGGAAGAGCAGCAGCCTACACCAACTTTGCTTTCCATGTGTTTTGTATGCTGCTCCCTGACACTGCCAGGCTCAAAACCAGAATTAGCTAATGGACACGTAACAAATTAATTCAATATTCTTCTTTTCAAGATTGCTTTTGGACAAGCAGGCAATTACAAGGAACTGGAATTCAGAATGGTTTGATATTGCTTCTGTGTTAACAGTTCAGAGATTTGATGAGGCATCCATTAAGGCCACGCTATTTATCAGATTAATAAATGACTGCATCCCAGGCTAGTGAACCAAAGAGAAATCAAAAGTAACATGCACATTTGTGGGGGTTGCAATCACATTTGTTAAGAAAACAGGTACACAAGGTAAAAAAAGGGATAAATTCTGTCAAGACCAGGTATGGATGCAGTTTGTAATAAGAGGCATTTCTGTCTCACTTAAAAAGAAAACATAAAACGAAAATACCACTTAAAAGATAACATCCATACAGTAACACATCCTGCTTCACCGTAATAGTGACAAACAGTAGAACCCTGAAAACAGTTTAAGACCTGAATTCAGAAAGCACTATTTAAAAGACAGATATTCTGACAAAAATCAGAATAATACTCTATGTTAATGTGCTAAGACATTGTCCATAATAGGACATTAAAATATTCCTGTCTCAAAATTAAAAACCAATATTAATTTCAACTACAGGAAATAATAAAAAGAGCTATAACATTTGTAAATAATTTTAATATTTAAATTAGATGTGAGAAATTTATTGTGAAGTTCATTGTAGGGAAAATTAACTTTTATACCTGAGGTTTTGATGTTCTATGTTGAAAAAAGACTTCAACAAGGTAGTTTGGGTTAGTTGGGTTCTTAGTCATTTCCAACAGAGAGAAATTCAGCAGATGACTGGAAAGCTGTCATTTTGATGCCATTTCCCTCTATAACTAGAGCAAGACATAAGGCTAATAGAGCCAGCAGACCAGACAGGACAAGATTTCCCTATTTTACTACAGTATGAAGGGTACAGTACCATCTCTACCTAATCACAAAGTAGTGCAATAATTAAAATTTTTATCACTGAAACTACCTCCTTTGTCTCCCTTAATTCAACCCCATGATGTATGTAAATAATATTGTCTTCTTTCATACATAAGAAAATAAGGCCTGGGGGAAAAGATTCCTCTAAATCCGTGTAGCAAAGAAAGTAGAAAACATGTAGCAAAGAAGTGCAGCACAAATATTTTGAAGAAGCTGGAGTCCAGATCTGGATTGTCCAAACATAGCTTTATATATTATTGCAGATAAGCACCCCAGAATACTAATACTGACAGTGTTCTGACACTGTAAGCATAAGATAAACACACAGACACACACCCTCCCCATCACAACAACTTTTGCATATGGAAAACAAATCAAAGTATGAAAATATTTTCTTGAAAGGCAAGGCTTTATAATCGTGGCTGCCATGCAGAGTGCAGAGTGTAACATCTTGCAGAATGGAAGGGTATTTGTTGCACAGCAATTTCAGCTCTTGCCAGCTCGATTATCACCATACCGTGCTGGCAAGTGCAGCTTTTTCTGTATGAGAACATCTCAGAGCAGATCTCATTGTTGCTAGGGAGCTGCATAGCTCGAGGGCCCTGAAGGAAGCACAAATGCTGCAAATTGGTGGTACCCAATCAACAGTCAATCTGTTTAAGGTCCATTACTTCTCATTACCTTTTAACCATTATTTACTTTCTATTAGTTCAGACAGGATGATTGTAAAAAGGATGGCTGAAAAGGGCCAACTCAATAGACACTTTTCCAAGCCAATCCTAATTATTTTTGGTATAATTACACAGTCCATCAAAAGATAAATACAATCTCCAGTCCAAACTGGCATTATGTCTAACTTTGCACTGGCTACTTGTGAACACATTTGGAATGTGATGATGGGAAGGAAGGACATGCACTCCTTCATACACAGCTCTCAGTATTATTTCACTGTTCGGGACATGCAAACTATAAAGCCACGGACTGCAAAACTGAGTCTTTTAAAGGATATTCCTAATGAAAATTCAGGACAGGATTTTTAGTGCAACATTTTGATAATGGTTTAAATTATTGAGAGGAGGACTTCTCCACTTCTATACTGGCTGAAAGAGATTAGCAGAGTGTTTCTTGAAGGTTGAAGACTTCGTGATTCTGATTTTCAGTGCTAAGCTCTGCCATATCAAACAGAAGTCTATAAGGTTACAAATGGTTGCCTGAACTTCATGCCCAAATTCACAACTCCCAGCTGTCTTTGCAGCCTGTGTAGTTCATTCATACAGTTATTTTGGTTTGGTTGGAATGACTGTACCATTGTAGCAACCTACCAAGTGTGGTGATATGACCACTCTGGCATTGCAAGGTGGATTTCAGAGTTAGCCAAGTTTATCCTTTCACAAAGAGTGAAGAGTGGGACTGGGGAAGGAAGGGGGACCAATTATGTTCCTATTATATACACTTGAGAAGACTGGCTGGAAGATACAATTCCAAACAGTCACATTCAACCTACCTCACTGTGGTAAATATCAGCCATCATTAACCAGGGAAGTTTCAGGGAAGAAAGAGACTCCTTCCCAAAACCACATCTTAGTCTTTGCATGGAAGGAGAAAAAAAAAACCAACCCAGGGTTAAAGCACAGACTGCTCATGTGTCTTATTTACAGGCAACTTTCGTGCCTTTTCTTCATTTGTTTGTACGGTAGAACCTTCCTAAATGGGTGCCCAGCTTTGGTACATCACATTGTTAGTTCTGTATTCTGCAAAATCCCCCCATTCCATTATGAATTTCTCAAACCTGTAATACCTTTCAATTTGAAGTTTAGTCTCAACTTATATTTTCTATGAGAAGTTTTAGACACTTGGAATTCATACCCAATATACGAGCTGCATTTTGTGTCTGTCTGATTCAAAGGTAGTTTATGTAATACTTAGCTATTAATGCCTCATTATCTGCTTTTGTTCTTGCCTTCTTATAATATATATTCCATTGCTGAAATATTATGAATATTTTAGTATCTAATTGTAGGTGCATTTTCATTTACTGATATCACTTTCTGGAGGTGTTACTGGAATTGTGCTCTTCATCCCATGCCATTCTCGGCACAAGTAACTTTGCACAGAACCTCTTTGCAGTACATTAAAATCTTTAACAATGATGAAGTCATTTTCAGACACATGACTTCAAAGTATTTCTTTTTAACCTTTGTCCCTCTCTTCACAAATCATCTCCTGCAAAATTCCCACTTAAAAATCTTCACCTGTTTTTCACCAATGCAATAATGCATTAAAAAATGCAATCTACTTCCCTTTTAGTAAACCTGGTTAGTGCCCCAAGGAATTTGAATTTTTACTGCAAAGCACATGCACACACATACCCATAAACACAGAAGATAACTCCAGATCAATAAAGTGTTTCCCTATGTGTTTATACACCTTGTAAGATTCGAGCAGCAAATGACAAACACAAATTCAGAATGCCATTAACCCATTTGCTGCTCCAATAGTGTGACCTTATTAAAAGTTTGCTCTTGTTTGAATTCACAGCTGCTGATTTACAATATAAGTGACATAGAAGAGCCAAGAGAGTGTGAATTGACCCAAATACAGTGGAACTACACAGATTTTGCATAGTATTCAATAAAATAACAAATTATTTTCAACATGAAAAATATTTTAAATGTAAGCAGATTTAGGAATTGCTCTGTAGAAAGCCATCTCCTTTATTTATGACAAAGAGTCTGCAGATTCCAGCTCTTTCACTCCCTCTGTCAATGCAACACGAGTTATCTGCTGTCACTGTGAGTGCTCACCAATTAATCTTCAGCTGCAGCCCTCTTCTAGAACATGTCACTGCTCTGATTTTGTTTCCCTCAGATGGCTTTCCTGTTATTATGCTCTCACATTCAGATTTGTATCTTAATTACATGTTAATATTTCTCTACAAGGAAGGGGGTGAATCAGTCTCATGAATTAATAGTGAACAGAGTGATAATCCAGGAAGGATAATGCATTGATAGAAGTGCTCTCATGGGATGTATTCTACAAGATTGAAAACAACAGCTCATAAAGAAGTGCACTGATTAGAAGTGATTGAAGGGGCATGAAAGTTGGGTATGGGCAGAACAGACCAAAGAAGGTAAAGTTTGCTTAAACTGAAAGAAGCAGCCTAAAAATTTATATTCTTAATTTATTTATATTAATTTATATAAAATTTTGAAAAAAAGTGATGTCATTAAAACTGACTTAAATGATTTAACAATAATTACAGATGCATCTTCTTCCAGAATCCTGTTCATTTACCTTGGCATATACTAGAGGTGATGCAAGGATCACTTCCATTGCAATTACCTAAGAAGGCTCTTCCAAATTTTGCTGTATGCTACTAAACTTCCTTTCTGCTGTCCAGCCAGCAGGAACTATATTCAGGGCTAAAATGAACTGCCAAGTGGTCAGAAAAAAAAAGGCAGGGAGAACAAAAAGTGAAACAGAATAAGCATGACACAGGCCAAAATCCATATACTCATGGTAGAATTTTCCTCTAATTGGAAATATGTAGATAAACTTCCATTTCTAATAGACTTGGAAAAACTAGACAAATTGGAAAAGAAACTTTGCCTAAATACTGTTCTATTTTTGTAGATTTTTTTTTAATGTTGAGAAAACCATGAACGTTTTTATTTCAATTTTTTTTTTTCAGATTAAAACTCCTCAGCATTGTTTTGCCTTGTGTTTCCATAAAAGGCCAAGATTGTCCTAGAAGCTTCAGTAAATTAAGGAGGAACTGGCAGATGGTTTGTGAATACAAGCAGTTTTGAAAAACAAGCTTCATTGAAAATTTACTTTCAGGCAACTGCTCCCAACTCCAATTAATCTTCTGTGACAAATAAGGAGATAATGCTTTCATGCTTTTTATTCCACATATGGCTAATAAAAGAGACAGAAAAAAAAAATAATTAGAACCAAGCACTCTAAATAAAAAGTGTATCTCTTAGGTAAAAAACACCATAATGTAGTTGTAAAGAAATCTGAAAACATCCCATAATCATGAGGGGGAAAATAAAATATCAGATGGGAACAAAATGTGTGATGGAAGACAGTGAATACTGTCATTAGGGCTGTAAGTCTATTATCATACGTGCTTAGAATGATCTCGGAATAACTACAGATGAGGCAACAATAGGAATTTCAGCTTGTGCTGGGATCCAGATTTGGTTTAGATACCTGATATTTCAACACTGTTTCATCACAAATTGTTAGATGAGAGTAGACTTAGTTTTGTTTCTTATGATCATTCCATTCAGAATTAAAGAGAATTTTTCTGACTTTAATCTCCTCCTCCATTTAAATAGTAATCGTTTTCCATATCTAAACCATCTAAAAGCATCCAAAGCACAGACGCTGTGATTTTCATAGAGAGATTTTCAGATTTTAGCTAGAAATACAGCAATCAAAGCTAGAATTTTCTTTTCTGGTACTGGTATCATGTTTCTAGTTACTTATTCCAGATACAGAAATATTTTTTCTCAATAATGAGCTTCCTATTGATATACTTTCTTCTCAGTATTTGCATTTTTTAAAACAATAATGAATTAGAGCAACAAAGGCAAAAAAGATTACTTTTATCTGTTAATTGTACTTGTTGTAGCTTGAGTTTATGCAGGGCATCAAAAGACCATCTGAAAACTTTTAGTTCAAATCTCTCCCAGTTGCAGCTTACTCTGCCCATTTCCATTATTTAAAATGTACATCATTAAACCTCTAGCATGTAAAAGAAGCATACCATTTTTAAGATGTTTAAAATGAGATATCATTTATGGTGTCTGTGCACTCTCATTTTTTTTCATACATTGAAATAGTTCCACAGTCCTTTCCAGAATGAAAATATCACATGTTTTCACTGGAGAGAGATATAATAAGACCATTAAAGAGCTTTTGAATCATTAAAACTTTCATATGTCTTAATATCCTCCTCATTTTTTTTAAACATCAAATAATGATGACTTGGCTTTTAATATATCATTCCTTCATGGAATTATAAAAGATCAACAACAAAGTCCCTTGACATAGAAAGAAGGGATACAAAGAAGTGGTCTGAAGAAAGCCCACGGACTAAAACATTCCTCATGTGTGCAAACAATATGTCTTCTGAAAGGCTCACAAATGAGGGATCTTAAAATAGGCTATTTTTTTTGCTGGGCATTTGTGTTCTTGTTACGATTCTCAGTACAAAATATTAAGCAGAGAATATTGCCCAGTAACACAGGAGTTAATGGAAAGCCAGAATTCAGTTATATTCTTCTAATATCAGCCAGGAAGAAGAAATACATGTTGAAAGTAACTTAATACCAGAGGGAAACTAAAACCACCAAGTATTATGACAAATTATAAACTTCAAATCAACAGAACATTTGTAAATAGGTGTTGGGCTCCCAAGACCTCTCAATCATTCTCTGCTTCTTTCAAAACCCCAGCCGAAGGTCTGGAGTCTCATTTAAATGGGATATGTACGAAGGAAACTTAAGAAGTCATCAGAGACTTTTATCATCATCATCATCATCAACTGTAGCTCAATTATTGAGTTGCATGGAGAACTAAATCGCATTTCCAAAGCTTTCAGTTCTAGAGTAATTTTATTTTTAATTTTTCATGATTTATTTTTCATTTCTTTTGGTGACCAACTTCATTATGTCCCTTGAGTGTTACTTGGGCTCACAAGTTGAAGTTTCTAGCTCAGCTACAAATAGGAAGTTGCAATGAAGCATATTTTAAGATTAATTTTAATGGTGCTGGTAAAGAGTTTTCTGTCTTTTGGAAAGAATTTTCCCCTCATTCTCAATTTATTTATTTGCTAAGACCTTTGCTTATAGTACTTACATTCCCTGTGTACTGAAGATTTCTTACACTTTTTAGAAGTGTTTCCACTATCCCAAGACTCCACTTAATGCTGTGCTCAGTAATGGCATACATTTCACCTGGTGATTAATTGGTGGAAAGATCATGTAAGCTTGGATTTTCCAAGATTTTTTTAATAGATTCTGCAGTGTAGCTTTAATATCTTATCCACCCTCTAAATTCACAGTGATTTGAGCAGAATAAAGAGAAAACACAGAAGGGCCAATTCACATAACTTTTTCTTTCTCTCCCCCTTTTCCCCCACTGGAGTCATGCATCCACCAGAGGGCAATGCTGCCGCTGAGAAGCAGCTGATTCCTAAAAATTCAGAACTTCACTTCATCAAAGCACTTAGAGAAAATGCATGAGTAACCAGAGACAGAGAAATCCTGATCTAGCAGTTCATTAGACTGATTTCTGAATGAGGCAAAGGGGACTGATGCACAGAATCTTACCCAGAATAAAGGGATAAAGCTGAGGGACAGAGTGGAAATTGGAGAGAAGAAAGCACATCTTACACAAAAAATTTTACTTTTGTTGGCAACAGAGATTAATTTATTTGAAAGAAGAGCTCTAATTCAAATACTGGCAGTTTAACATGACTCAAGACATCAGTGGGATGTGAAGCTTTCCCATCTCACTCAGCTTTGGTTTCTTCACTCTACTTCCTATCAACAATGTCCAAAAAAGTCATTGCTGCCTGCCAGAGCAGCTACAAATTAGTTGATAGTCTTAATATGGATTCTATTTAGAGTCAGTGATAAAACTTTGCAGGCTCAAGCTGGCACTCCTCTCGGCAGCTGTGAATGCACCTGATGAGTAGAGAAAGCAACCCACCTCCATAAATACAGAAATTGTTCAAGCTTGCAGGAATCGTGGCAAAAGATGAAGCACTCAAGCTACACCAGCTACAGCAGCACAAAAAATCTTTCATTAAAAACCCAGGAAACTCGAAAGAGAATCAGTGGCTCTCATTTAACTTCTCCACACTTCCAGGACAGCAGCTTTGAAAGGCCAGACTTAAATCCCAACCTGACAGGCTGACACTGCTTTGTCAGTAGAACAGTATTGACTGCAGTGGTTTGCAATCAGGTGTGAAAGTGCTAATGACAGTTTTCATCACAGCTCAGCTCCTCAGACTTTAAAAACCTTACAGTTCTCTCCTCTTATAAAAAAAAAAAGAACCAGTCACAGATTTATATATTTTTTTTTCTTTGATGGAGAAGTGGCTTGTTAGCAATGAGGATTTCAAAACATCTTTATGCAAATTTTTGGTTTACTCTCTGATTAGGGTACATTAGAACCACAAGCATTTTAACTTTCAGCTTACTATGAACTTCCCGGATACAAATATGCCTCTTTTTATCCCTCCATTGGTCTAATAGGGCAGGAGCCCACTGAAATTTTAAAAGTTTTACGGGTTTATTTTAAAATTTTCTATGTGTATATTAGAAAATTGCTACCTAGCAATGGAACATACCTATTCCTGTAAAACTAATCAGAAAATCTTAAAATTAGTCTCTTGACAAATACACATTCTGAGGTACAACAGAATGGTCCTGGAAGCCAGCCAGATAAAGGAGAAACCATGGTTTGCTTGTAATGTTTGTATTCAAGATTTATTAGGCAGAGGGATGTGTGTTATGAATAACAAATTGTGGCATTCCCAATTCTTGCATCCCTGCCACTGTTCAGTGATTAGTCCTGTAACAAACCTAATCAAGCTGGGTTCTCTTCACATCCTTTTCAGATTAGTCTGTCTTCTTTGTGAACCGTGGGGATCAATGCATTGCCCTGGTCTTGGAGGGTAGGCGAGGTCACACATTTCAAGGATTCAGAGTGGTTAGGATATTCAGCGTGGTTACTTGTTATAGCAGACTTAACATCTCATTTTTGGGCTGCCAAATCATATCCTAGTTAACAGCAAAACAAAACAAAAAACACCCACTCACACCTTCTTTACAGATGCTTGTTTTCCAGTGTCCTAAAAACCTATTTATTCCACTGAATATGCAGTCGGATGGAAACCTCTCTGGAAAATGCAAGTAAACTCAATGAAAAAGGAAAAAAATAGTTCTCTGTAAAGAACTGAACTTGAGGGGACGGATACTTTAAAAAGACAAAGATGGTCAACAAACCTGGCAGATAAAGTGCAACTGAAATGAGCCCCTTGGCTTTGAAATTTTTAATTGGTCATCCTAAGGATTCTCTGTTAACAGTACAGATTTGTTCTCATCAGCACTTTTGTTAGTTAGCTACAGCTAAGCATTTGCAGATAAATACACCACAAGTTTCCGTGAAGTATTTAAGATTTCAAGTCACTTGGTATGATTCTCACTTAGTTCTGTAAAATTAAAACAGTTATTTGGTTACTCCATTCTATATTGCAAAATACAAAAGTGTGACACCAAGTCTTAGCCCCAGTTCATTAGAGCTCTTCAGAGCATCACCAATTATAGAAGTTCAGGGGTTTGATGGTTGGATGCAAGGCTGTGCAATTAATGAAAATAATACCTGAAGTCTGTGTGGTGCCAGAAAGATACATTAAAGTTACAGTTCTGGTTCCACTCCTTACCATTTTTCTTTGATTTACTGCATTTCTCAGGTGAAATTTTCCGTATTTAGAGATCTGCCCATCCAAATCAACCACCATTCATTCATTCATTCATTCATTCATTTCTTCTGTCCTTCTGACTGTCTATTTCAACATATTGTGTGAGATTTTATACATTAATTGAGGTTGCCTGAAAATTTAATGTTTCCTGCCATCACCTAGTGTACAGGCAGATTTAAAGTCACCCCTGTAAGCTTTTCATATGTTTAAAACCTTTTAGGACAACCCTGTGCTGGTCATGTTTAAAGAATCCAAGGCTATGGATTTGAGAAAAGAATACAGGATCCAATTCAATCTTTGTAAAAGTTACAAACACACACAGAGCACTGACTGAAAAATCAACATTGGGGTTAAAATTTACACCTCTGTATAGAGGTACTCAGGGACCTGCAGTGTGTTCCTGAAAAGTGGGGTTAAGGTATATCAGATGAGGCACCCACAAACAATCAGGAAATTATTTTGAATTGCAGCTCAATGCAGTAATTAAACACAGAATGTGGCCAGCAATAGGTCATTTGTGGTTTAAAATACCTAAGTATATTTCTGTGGTTATAGAAATATACACTTAGGGCTAAAGGGGTTGAAGCTGATATTTGCATTCTATACCTCTGTATCAGTGTCCAAGAGGTGTTCTTTTATGGAAAAAAACATTGCAAGCACCCATCCCATTACACTGATTTTGTTACTTCCTATACCTGCACTACAGCTCCACCTGCTCTGTAAAACAACTGATGTTCATCTGACGTACAGCCAATATAAAGATTTATAAAATGCAGCACAATTCTGCTATTCTAAAAGCAAACCAATTTAAAAACCAAGCAAATGTACGTACACACATGAATTTATTGATTTGAAATGCGAATTTAACAACACAATTGGCCAAATGATCAATATTCTCCTATTCTCCCTAGATCAAAAATGACAAAAAAATAAGGCTACCTATACAGCATTATTCTGCACAGAGGGAACTTATGAACTAAATAGCTGTCACCAGATACTTGTCACGTAATAAAAACTATGAATATTTTGATACTAAAATCAAAACTGCAATTATACTTTTAACTATGACTCATTGCTGATTTAGATTGTTGTGATTAAGGATGTTTCTTTATGCATACAAATTATACATTCAGTTTGCAGGCTGTGTGAGAATTAGGAGAGCCCAGCTAGACATTGCTGCTAAGTGCTTGGACTTTGTGAGTGATGTTCCTGGAAAACACAATGGCTGCTTCTTGAAATCTTTCATTACTTCTGAAAGAAATCTAAGGGTTTGGAAGTCTTTCTATAAAGAGACGTATAAGCAATGTCTGTATATTCTCATTTACTCTTTGTTTCTTTTTTTTTTAAGAAAAACTTGGTAATCACAGTGAATTATTTCCCTGGGCAAAGAGTTCCATGTGGGTGGTTGAATGAGTGAAAAACAATTTTTGTAGAGGAAATAAATTGAGAATAAGTGGTTTTACAACAATACTCCAACTAGTACTATCCATCACACTCAAAGGAAACACCATTGGAATAAACACTGCAAAGCAATGCACATACAGTAACTTACATAAACAAATCAATACCAGCAGACTGCTATTGAGAGGCTGAATGCAAACAGCTCCTTTTATTAAAAAAAGTCTCTGCTCCCCCATTGACCACTACCTATATTTAACAAAGATGGTCCAAGTTACAAAGATATTCAATACATTTCTATACATTTAATATTTGGCACATAGGAAGGAAAGAGATTTTCAGAAACGTTCCTGTTTGAGAAGTTCAAGAGCCACTCTGGCTGCCACATTCCCACCACCAGAGATTTTCACTGCTGGGACCAAAGCCTCTTCCCCATGGGCAGCTCCAGAGAAACGCCAGGAATCCTGCTTGGCTCCCATACACCCCACTCTCACATTTAGACAAAGTTTCCTACACCAGTGCCCCATGTCTGGGTCCTTAAAGCAGTTTAACCATGGCACAGTAACACAGAAGCAGCTCTAGCTGGAGCCTTTTGGGGACACCCTGGATATTTGTACCCTCACAGTGTGTGTGAGCCATAGTCAGGGCTCTTCCTGCAGGGCCATCAGCTCCTGATGTCTCTGAGTGTCCTGTCACCTGGCTGCTGTCACAGGTCCCTGTGCCCTGGTTGTGCAAATCTGGTGCCAACCCACAGCCCCTTGCCAGGGGCTCCAGCATTTCCCATCACCCAGAGTCCAGCCTGCAGCTCCCACAGCTCCCACCCAGCTACCTGCACTAGGTGTGTTCCTCAACACCCCCTTAAAAACCTCCTAGAACCTCTCAGCATGTCACCAGACTGTCTTGTCCCAGGCACACCTCCAGTTCTTGCACACGTAACAATTGTGTCACACTGGCCTCCCACAACTCCCCTTAGAACCAAAGCCCAAAAATCAGTGACCATTTCTAGTAGTAAAGCAACTCAAGGATTAACAGCTGCATTCCTCACCACAGTGCTCTGACACCAGCAATACCCAGATATCTCAGCTGGAGAGAGCTTTTTTGTTCAGACTCTCAGAAGAAATGAAGTGTTTTTCATCGTCACCTGTAACAAAGAGGGCTCAATTATTCTCTTTTTTGAGTTACTTTCTGCCAGAGCTTCAGTTCTCAAGTGCTCATCCATACAAACATGCATCCTAATCTGCATTTGTCACTGTTATTTTTAATATGTAAGCCAATTATAGTTAGCTTTAAATAGAGAAGCCTAATGAGAAAATGTATCTCATAATTAAAAGGAAAAAGAATCAAGAACTTCCTGCCAACATTAACTGCTGATTTTACACCAAGGTTGCCTACTCTTTTCTTCCATCTCTATATTTGAATTTTTGTGCCTTTTTTCCCTCTCCTAATTAAAAAAAAATAAAGGTTAAGATATTTACTTAGGATTTCTTGAGATAAAGTTTTCCATGTGGAAACTTTTGCAACTTTTTTTTTTGCTAATTTAAGTCTTTACATATTCCTTTCAAAAGCCTCAGCCTTGTAAAAAGGGAAAATATGTTTCTACACTGGCAAGCGCTCAATTACACATTCTAAGCACTGTACAAAATTAAAGTATAGCAGACCATCTAAAATTCGCTGGCTGTCCATTTATTAAGATTAAATATACATTTAAAGGAGAAAATTGTTTCTTCTTTGGCTATCTAAGTAAAGATCTATTTCACACACTTCTCTGTTCCAGACACAAAACTGTAATTAACTTGAGACTTCTTTTTTGTATTAATATAGCCCTGTCAGCAAGCTAGAATGTTTAGTATGCACTGCTCCTCTGTAGGCATATTAATGAAGAATTGCCTGCCACTGCAAAACATGTTAAGTTCCAGCATTTCCATATGGCCAGATACCATGTCAAAGAAGTTTCAGGGCAGTGATTTTTAAGCCCCATGTCACCCCCATGACAATCTCTCTGAACTTAGAAACCCAGGCAAAACTGTCATTTGCAATAATCTGTGTAGGTATTCAAAATTTCTCGCTATGTTTTTAGTTGAGCTCCTTCTTGACTATTTTAAGGGGAAAAAAAAAAAGAAGTGGAGATTAGAACTGGCAAACCCCCAAATTTCAAGTCTCCACCTCAAAGTAAGATTTTAAAATAGAGTTTACAGTTAAATATATATAATTCCATATAAATAATGAATGGCTAAGGCATGAAATGGATTTGTAAGTGAAATTTTATGATCTATTTCAGAAGTACTGAAATGCAACCAGTCAATTCTTCAGTGAAAAGCAGCCACTGGGCTTCCCAGAGGACTGTAAAGCAGAGTAGCTCTGACACATGCAAGATTTATTCTACACTCTACATGAGGAGGTTGATTTTCGGGTCCCTGGCTTTACCGAGGCACAATGAGAAATTTACCCCAAATCTCAGCTGGCTCCTATGTTCAGAGTTCACAAGTATCAAAGGAATGCTGTAATATTTACTTAATAGTAAACAAAACTGTTCTTTCTCGGACTGGTTCCCATTCAAAAGTTGTCATCCAGATTTCACTTATTGACAAATAAATATTGACAAATAGGTGGCTTTTGCACACCTAATGCCTTTAATGCAAAGCTGAGGTATTTAACTGACCCTAGAGTTACCAGCTTTAGAGTCACGAATTCTTAAGAATGGTGATACAAATTGTTTCCATGGATTTAGTGGCTATAATGATTTTATTTTTAAAAAAGGGCTGAGATGGAGGACAGAAGATGGTAAGAGTAAAATGCAAATGTTGAATTTGTAGAAAAGCAGTCTGATCTGTATCTTTGTATGGAAGAATTCTACCATGATTTCTTCGGTTCAGAAAACCATTACTTCTAGCACCTTCAAAAACTTTTAGTGCATGTTATGTGACTACAAATTTCCTTGTAGTCAGAAAAGTCACTCAAACTCATGCCAAACCAAAACCATTATTTCAAACTAATATTTTCCAGTCAAGGTAAATCCTCTTTTAAAAAAGCGAAAAAAAACCCCTGAAACAACAACAAAAACCCCCAAATTATAAACGCAGTTTCAGATTAATTTTGCTTTGACACTCAGTGAAAATAGATGATTTTGACTGATACGACAACATTGCAAAAAAGAAGTGCTTAATTATGTTGAATATGAACTAAAGTTAATAAGATTCAATTACAGAAAGCATGTTTACAGCACTTACTTGAGCTTGCTACCACACAAGCTGTTCTACTTTTTAACTATTATGAAAAACATAACATCAAGACAGCCACATTAACAGAAACCATCCTGTTATGGTCTCAACTTTGTGTCTTCCACTGAACTGAATAAACTGGAGTCACAGTTTTGAGTAAAGATAGACAAGAAAAGTCTGTCATTTTAGTGAGGCAGAATATCATATGCCTAATGCCCATGGCCAGCCCTACAAAAGATCTTTCTTCTTCTGAACCTTACACATCTACATCACCCCCTTTTATTTTTTCAATATGGGTCTGTTTTTCTGGTCATCCTTCCCCTTAGCTGGAGACAACAACTCTGAAATTTTTAGGAAAAGCCTTCAGATCATTTTGGGAATATGCAGGTTTTGATCTAAATATCACAAAATATTCCTCCCAGGTCTGAAAAAAATCACACCTGTTTTGAGGCCTGCTTGCTTCCTCACATGAATCTCGAAGATCATCCTCTGATTTTTACCTATGACGATAATTGACTATAAATCCGTTATGTTAATATAGTTATTTGTGGCCCCAAATATGAATGAGTACTCAGGGGTTCCAGCTTAATTTTACCTTTAAACCCCCAATGGTTACTTTTTCTTTAAAAAACTCCTGGAAATGCTTGTTTCTGACACAATAATTGTCATTACTATAAACTGCAGTCTACAACTTCTCAGAACAACACATATTGGGCAAAGGCTGAATCAGAGAATTAAGAACAGATTTTCAGCAGAGTTATGCTGTGCCATCTGTCCTCTCAGTTCTTGTTCTAGCTGGTTTTCAGTCTCCCAGGAGGAGACCAGTAAGATGGATATCAAGACATTCAGAAATAAGCTTCCCTTCTCTCTGTCCTTACATACTTCTCTCCCTTACCTTCCCTCCCTTGCTCTCTCTTTTCCCTCCTCTTTTTTCTCCATCTCTTTCTACTCTTTTCCACAGCTGTATGACCATCACAGCAGCAACTGGAAAGCAATATAAATACCAAGCCTGAGGTGGCTTTAAGTAAGAGATACCCAGCCTCAGGCGCATCAGTGCATCACAGAAACCAGCACAGACGCCTGACTCTGTACAGCTAGGATGCAGCACCTGCATGTTCACTTGGGAACCGTGCTAGGACACTTGTCATGCCTACCTGTCCCCTCACCTGATGCACAGAAACCTGTCTGCTGCTGTGGTTCCTTGCAGGCACTTGCCACAGCTCCATGCCTTGTACCAGATCTCTTTTCCCCTGAGAACAGAGGCAGGGGCTTGTCAAGGTCTCTGTTATTCTACTCCAGCCTCAGATTTCTAGCCACTAATTCAGGCCCATCAGAACAGAGTTTGTTCAGCAAAAACTGTGGTTAATCAGGGTGCAGATTTTTCTAACAGTCTGCACCTATTTTAAACATTTCATCTGTTTGCAAATTTTTCTAAGATAATTTATTTGTTCGTAATCTGAGGAGCCTGCTTGGACTCACTAATGGTAATTACAAAATGTGAAAAAAGCATACTCCAAATATATGCATGAAGAGGACATTTTCAAATTTTTTAAACATCCTGATCAATTATAGTAATTAACATTATCTGGTCAACATCACCTAAATGATAGTGCTTCATTCAGAGGAATAAATGGAACCAACAATTATATCAAAGCTATATTTGCTTCCAGCTGATGCGCTGCTACCACGTGAGAAATCTGCTTATTTTCTGTGATTCCTTAAATGCCTTTCTCTGTAGTATGCAATCTGTGAACTGTCTTTTAAAAATGCAAAACAAACTGAAGAACTCACTGGTTTCTTCAGCAAGTGTGTATATTGAATGCTGGAGAGGAATTAAAGCCACTTCTTGCAAAAAGCTGCAAACATGCAGCAGTATGTACTTCCTCAAAAATATTGAAAACAAGGGAAAAAGACCAAATTTCTGAAATACCCTGAGCACCTCATTATAGCATAGAAGGAGTAAAATACATAAAATAAAAGGGTAAGGAGTTGAGGTAGTACTATCATAGAAACATAGAATTGTTTAAGCTGGAAAAATCTAATCTCATGGACTGTTTCCTTTCTGTTGTATTTCCTGCTAAGCTGAAGTTCCCCAGGAGAATGCGGGCTAGGAATTGTGACACTTCTCCCAGCTGCTAATAGAGTATTTCATCTGCCTCTTGAGCCTTGCTGGGTGTTCTGTAACAGAATCCCACCAGGATTCTCTGCCTTGTTGGCTTTCCACCAGATTCTTACGCATAAACACTCCACCTTGTCATCGCTGTGATGAAACATCTTGAAACAACTGAGACACTCCCCAACAACATTCAGCACTACCCTGTGGCCTACCCTCCCTGCTGATCCCTTCTGAAGAGCTTATAAGGATCCATTGCAGCCCTCCAGTTGTGACTCATCATGTTTGCACGATGCCTGTGTCACAGTTTTCCTGCAGTGTGGTGGCTTCCAGCTCCTCCTGTTTTCTGCCTGCATTGCTGGAGAAGCACTTCACTGGGGCTATTGATTCCACCACCTTCTAGGAGAGAGAAGCTTTAATCCCTATGACTGTTCCCAGGTGTTTCCATGGTTTCTAGCACATCAAAGACCACGTGTCTTTGCTGCCATGTGGAGCTCCATTCCCTCACTGTACTGAGACAGCAGATTGAGGGACTTCCATAGCACGCCAGCACTCAAAGAATGTTGTCCCCATGCTTATCTCTACTGATCCTGGCTTTAGCCCTTTCCCCCTTCTAACTCAGTTCAAAACTCTTTCAATGAACCCTGCAAATTTCTTTGCAAAGATCCTTTTCTCCCTTTGGGACAGGTGTGCCATTCTGTCATGGGCAGACTTGCTCTTGTATAGATCGACCCATGATCAAAACACCCAAAATTCTGCTGGTAACACCAGGCTCAGAGCCACATCTTGATCTGCTGGCTCTTGCTGGCTTTTCCCTCATCATTCCTTCCAAAAGGACAGATAGAGGGGAATGCTACTTGAACTCCTGTTTTCTTAACTAGTTGCCCCAAGGCCCTAAAGTCTCTTACTGATTACTCTTGAACTTCTTGTTGGAACTTCATCACAACCTACCTGAAAAATCAGTAATGGGTGATAATCTGAGGGCTTTACCAGGATAGAAAATAATCCAGGTATATAGGTAGGTATAATTATAGCATTAGACTTCCCAGTTTGTGGCTATGTCAGCATTAGTTTTAGAAGTACTGTGGCACATGCAAAATACTTACTTTGTTTCAATCTGTCTGAACGACCTGCTCAGTCTTTCTTCCAGTAAGCTTCTGTCTGATTTGGTTGTTCTGTACGACATCTAGAATAGAAGGGACTGACTGCTAAGCATCTGAAATTTTGTCCCCAGGTAAAGATACATAGTATCAAACCATGGTTTGAAACAGGGTTGAAGAAGGCAGCGTGGATAATTGTATGTTTGCTCCGCTGTTTGCCAACATTGTTGTCCTCTTTTTTCAATACAAATATAATTTACTCACTACATTGTGGATGCTAAAAGGCAGGAGCAGAGAAATTTTCCAGTTGCTGAAGCATTTGTGAAGTCTTTCCTTTCTCATGCTTTAGCTGAGAAACAGAGAAATCCAGCTTCTCACAGCTTCTCTGTGAAAGCTTTCGTTCTCATGCGAACAGGATGGACAACAGTTTGAGAGAATGTAAAGCATTTCTACACCTGCAAGCTGTTGTGAGAACAGTGGAATTGTCTTCAGTCTTGTGAGAATAATATTTGGAAATGGGTGGTTGTACCACTCAGCCACTCACTGCGGTGGGTGGCTAGCCAAGGGCTAATCATGGAATTTCTCTTTTGCAATCCATGCTATAAAAGATGGGGTTTTGGCATTAAAGGAGGCTCAGCTCTGCTTCGGCCATATCATCTGACCTGGATTCATGTCGTGATTTCGCCGTTCTCTGGGGATAACAGCACCACTACATTATACTGAAGATGTACATTCTGATGAAATAAAATCAACTACAGAGGACAGCAAATATCTGTAATATTTTATCCTGCTTTTTCAACAACTATTTCCTTATAGTCATAAAAATATTAAAGAAAATGAATAGCACTACCACGGGGTAATTATAAAATCAATCAATTTGATTGACCTTTTTTGTCAATAGCTTCAGGAGTTTTTCTATGTGGTCTCTACAATCTCACCTCCATGAAGTGATGCAATCTGATGCAAACATCACAGGATCTAATTTTCCAGCAGCAGATGCAAACTGACTGTTGATGAGATGTATGTAACTCATGTTCATCTTTCCCCAATTAGGAGAAGCTAGTGCATTACTTGCCTTGTACTCAGAACTCACCTTAAATCTACACAAAATATTTTTTCAATCAAGAAAATAATTTCCCTGATTGCAGATGTTAAAACATTATGTAACATGTTGTTACATCAACACGTAAATGTTGATTTGCGTTTCTGTACAATGACAGCTTAATGGAAGTCCAATTGCTTCTTAAGCACCAACAGGCTTGGAGCATTGAGCACCTCTCTAGAAAGCCTGTTCCGGTGTTTGACCACCCTCTCCATAAAGAAATGTCCACTCTAAACCTCTCCTGACACAGCTTTGAACCATTCCCGCACATCCTGTCACTGGATACCAGGGAGAAGAGCTCAGCACCTCCATCTCCACCTCCCGCCCCAGGAAGCTGCAGAGGAATGAGGTTGTCCCTCAGCCTCCTTTTCTTCCAAACTGGGCAAGTCCAGCATCCTCACCCACTGCTCATAGGACATTCCTTGGAGCCCATTAACCTACATGGGCTTTCTTGCCCTCCTCTGGATGCATTCAAGGACCTGTAGGTCCTTCTTAAATTGTGGGGCCCAGAACTGCCCACAACATGGGGTGAGGCTGCACCAACACTGAATACAGTGGGATAATCACCTCTTCGGACTCAGAATCACTTCTTTAGGCTGGATTGTAACACTTTGTGTTTTGATCGAGAGCAGATGATCAGAGTACAAAAAACCCCAAGCAAATTTCAATAACATTTTTACCCAATATGGAGTATTATTTTGTAACATACCTTCAGGTGAGACAGGTGATACTTGTGTTCATACCTGTTTATTTCATCTTTAAAACCATAACAGATGATTACCTTTAATTTCCTTAGTAAGCTGAATTAACAAGACAAAAATATAATTTTTACTTTGCAGATTGCTCCAATGAGCATGACACTGGAGAGGAATACACATCACTAGCTAGAAATTATATCCTCTACCAAGAACATCACCTAGTTAAAAAAGAGTGTTTTACAAAATACCTTGCTCTACCTAAAATGATCTTGCATTTCTTTCTAGAAAAATCATTTGTTACAGATTTTGTCTTTGAAAAAAAGTTGTTTTCAACCTGCTACTTAAAATCCTCTTTGGAAATCTCAAAGTTGTTCTGACAGTATTGTCGCGTGTATGAAAAAAAGTGCAAGATCTTCTCACCAGAGGTGAGCACAATCAGATTTCTGTCCTCTGGGAGATGTTGGTTTCATTTGGCTTTTTCCTCAGTTGACATGATAATGTTATTTATTTCATACACGTTATGGAAAAGAATTTCAAAAGAGCCCTGTTGATGATAATATTTTCTCCAAGATGCAGCTTTAAAATTAGCTAATGCTCCAAATAATAATATGCCCATTAAAAATTCCTGTTTATTTTCAAATTCTTTATTCCATTTCAGACTGTACAAAGTATTTATATAAATAATAATTTAATGAGAAAAACACATAGTTTTTCTACTAAAATTACCAGTATTTCTGGTGTGTTTATTTTTGCTTTTTTTCTAAAAAAATTCCCATGTACGCTGATCGATATTAATTCTGGCATTTTTTGAATTAACAAAAACATTTCAGTTTTGAAATTTATTGCCTTACACATGCTATTAAATAATCCTTTGAGTTTTTATATTTAATTGCACAAAAGACTGTCAAATTTATACAAACTCTGAATACTGGATAAAAGCCTTTTTCTTGAATGGGTAATTTAACATTTAAAGTTGCGGAAGTGTAAACTTTACAACTGCCTGGCTCAGGTACAGTACAGAGTAACAGTAATTCCCAAAGTTGTGATGGACAACTGGACAGGTTATGGAAAGGGGAAAACCTTCCTGGGTACAGGCATTATCTTCCAGACTTCATCGATCCAAGTATTATCCTGGAATAATTACTACTTGGAATAAAACCAGTGACATTTCAAAGTAACAATGCAGCAACCTGAGGAGTGTATTTAATTGAGAAATCACATCCCCAGAGTATTCAAGTCACTAAGCCATTATAATAATTAACCACATCCCCTGTCATTTTTTACTGTTTATGGTACAACCGAGATTTCTTCCGTGCACATCCCTATTGATTGGCAAGTCTGTCCCTGGAACACATCAGTCCTTCCCCAGAGTTTGCTTTGGGAACATCCATTTTATCATGCATCTCTATTATGCTTATAAGAAATTATTTCAATTATTTGTATTTTTAATTTGTGTGACATTGTTATCATGATACTAACTAAAAGGTTGGCATTTAAAGAAAGAGGCATAGTGCACACACTTCGAGGATCATTTCAGTACCCCATTATGAAAAATTGTTTATAATCATTGCAGACTTTATTTGTGCATTTTCAAAGTTCCAGCTTCAAGGGGAGTTTCAACCCAGTTTTCAGGTGGCCTCTAGATACATTCTAGGTGGAAATGACTCAGATGAAGAAGGAGAAGATTACAGGCATTTAGATCCTACTCTTTTAAAAAGCATGAAAAAGGCCTGATGCTGCAATGCCACATCAGTGGGGAAAGGAACAGTTTACTTTTGTCCTTCCATTGCCTCTTACAAGCTGTGCTGTATTCCCAGTGGGACTGTAGAGCAGATTGGCTCAGGTGCTCAGAACATTAAAGAAAATTAATTAACATCAGCATGTGGAAATATAATAAATGTATTTGTTTGCACCTGCAAGACAGAACTTCTTATGTGATAATACTGGCATCAAAATCTTGTGCTTTAAAAGAAAATGTTATTTTCCTGATTTTACTAAGGGACCTCTTTGCACTTACTGTTATCTGCTCAATCTGGGTGCCTTGCTCAGGCCAATTTTGCTCGGTAGTGATGCAAACTTCTTTTGACACAGCAAAAAAAGATGCACTAGAATAGCCATAATCACATAATAATAATAGTAATAATAACAATAACAATTATAAATATCTTTGGTGGGTCACCTGCTTTATGTGTGAGGATGCAGTAAGGCCACTTTTACAGAACTCCTCCCTCAGTCAGTGAGTGCAGAGGGTGCTAATGGAAATGCCTTTTTGGATGTACCAGACACATTTCCTCTCATCTTGAAATGCCAGTTTTCTAAAGAAAAATGGGCACTGAGCTTTGCAAAGGTGAGCCAGTTTTGCTTGCAGGACTTGAGGTAACCTTGGCATAATATAAAAATATCACTAAATAAATTTCTGATATATTTACCACTTGGCTAATTAAAGACTTAGGGACTTCCTCATATATAATTATATATAGATAAAAAAATTTCTTTTGAAATTAGGATCTAGCACAAAAATGAATCAGGTTACGTTTTAATCTGTCTCAGCAGGACCTTTAACCTATGGTTATTGTTCCAGTACTATAATAGTAAAGTTAATAAGTTTCTATATAAAATTTTGGCATGGCTTTATGAAGGTTATAAACAAATCCATCATCAACTGAAGTCAACAAAATATAAATCAGCAGCTTGCTAAACACAAAGCATAAGATTTAAGGCAACTAAAGTTGACTAAGACATGAGATTTAACAGATATATGCACTTTTCTTTTGCAGTTTGAAACTTAAATTAACCAACTTCAGCTGTATAAAAGAGCAGTTTAATATCTACCTAACACTTTGAATAGAGATCTCCAGTTCCTATGTTTTGCAAGAAAAGTTTTTAATTACATTGTTTTATAGAACTCAAATCCTGGTTTTTTTCTCTAACTTGTAATTTTAGACTAAAAAGAAATGCAGGAGAGATGAAGAAAAAAATCCCTGAGAGTTTCTGCTGTAGAATGGTGATTAGTGAGAGGGACAATGTAGCTATGAAATGGTGAAACTTGCTGATAGAAATTTTCATGAAGATCCCACATTAAGGAAAAAACCCCAATATTAAAATTCAATTAAGTCTTGTTTTTAGAATGAACCTAATTATTGATGTGTACTTTTTACTACAGGTTTTCTTTTGTACATCTAATTAAATGTCAACAACCAATGAATTGGTCACTATGAAGAGATAATTGACCACTATGGCTCATTCACTTTCACTTAGGGAAGAGAGAGATACCACATTTTATGAAGGCTGATTGTCTCCTGCCAAGAGTCATCTCCATTTAACATTTCTGTAAATGGAATATTTATTCCCATCTGTGCAGCTGGGAGAGTTTTACGCTGCTTTTGTTCTAAAAGAAATTAAAAACCTACTTGCAGTGCTACAGAGACATATCAAGGGAAAACTGACAAATAGATCTAATTGAAAAGTAGAAAAAGCCTTATTTAAAAAAAGTTTTTTGTTGAGGTAAAGGTCAGTGAAGTTGTAATGGAAGCCAACAAAGCTGTAATATATTTATGACTTGGCAGTTTGCTGGAGTGAATTGGTGCAGACCCAGCGACTCCAGCTGAAACCGTAATTATCAAAATAAGGTACCAGCCTGCTCTGCAGCTGAAGTGTTTGCATTTCCTTATGGTATTTATACTCCTCTCTCAATCTGAATATTATAGCATTTTCAAGAAACAAAGCAAGCTTTTTTTTTCGCTGAAGACAGGTATTTTTCTGTTTTCAGAAAAAAAAAAAAAATTCTTCTTTCCCCCTCTTGTTTCTTAGTTATTGCTCAGTTTGCAGAAAAAGAATGCAATTTCATCTTTGCTTTCAAGCAACATAAAGTCCCACTCTTTGACTAATATTTGGCCTTTTTTCAATGAACCATGTTCTCAGAGTTTAAGGAAAGAGGCCATTAATAAAAGCCTGAAGCCAGTTATAGATTGTCACACCTTCCTGCCTGAAGAACATAATTTATAACATTTATTTTCTGCTCCAAGATTAAAAGGCTGAAATTATGGTCTGAAAGATGAAAAGAAAAAAGACACAGATAATATCTTCGAATACAGAGAATATGGAGAGAGTAATTTGTTTTTATCATTTCTCATATCAATTTACCTAAAAAATAAGATTGATCTACCACATTTATAAACAAGCTTGAGAAAGAGCACAAAAAAATACAGAGAGTATTGGAAATTAAAGCTGTTTGATAAACTAATTTTAATTTTTGTAATATGGGAATTTAACATCTTTTCAAGCTATTCTGGTCACTGCAAAAACACAATATGAAGACAATTCCTACTGAAACAGACAAATTTTTTGAGAGATTAGCAAGTGGCATGCTGTTCAGGAAAGCTGCATTTCATGAGTTTATGTGGAAACACTGAGGATTTGCTGCAGCTGGAATTTACAATTGGAAGATTTCTGATGTAGTCAAAATGCATCTCCAGGGATGGAGGGAGACATATTAGTGTTCAAGAGGTGACCAGGGCATCTGTACTGAATAATTAACTTCATTAAAGAGAAGAAAAACAAGCAGTTTCTAATTTCATCTCAAAAATGGGGAGCAGAACCTTTGCTGTGCTCTGGGTTTGCTCTCTGACACCCTACAGATACTCCCTGACCTCAGCAGAGACACTGGGTAACACTGACTTCAGCAATTGTCTTTTCTTATACACAGAACTTCTGAAGATTTTTGAAAGCAGAAATGAACAGTTTTTGTCAATAAATAATTCCAATTCAGCAATAATTTCATAGATGATATACAGATTTTGCTGTTAGCAGGCTATGCCCAGTACTGGTAGGGTGCCAGATTCAATACTAATTCTGTCTCAGTTTTACACAATTTCTGTTTCTAATATTTCTTCTTCACTCTCATATCTCAGAGTTATGTGCTGTAAGTTTTGACTACTGATTGATCAGAACAAATTTCATGCTTTAGAATTGCTGCAGTGGAATAAAATTTTCATCTTCATTGTCAATGCGAAATTGTTCACATAAATCATGGGGGTTTTTAAAGATTTCTTTTGGAATTACTTGGCATATGCATGATGCAAACTCAAGAGCATTCATCAAAATTTACTAACCTGGAGAAAAAACCCAGATTTTAGCTACCAGAGAAGTCTGCATGTGACCTGAAAGAGGATTAAAGGTATAACTTTTGGTCATACCTTAAATCCTCACAACGAGAGGTAAGACACATGAGCAACAAAAATTCTAGTCTTGGAAAATGTAGCTGACAACACCCCATCTAATTTTTTTTTAAACCTTGCCGAACTGTGCTACATGTAGGGTGTATGTGTCTCCCATCTGCTCCTTGAGATGAAAGTGAATTATCTAGTCAAGAATGGGAAGGAACTATCTGCATCAGTGATTCCTTGTGTCTAAACTAGCTAAGCTTTTCTCCAGAAAAGCAGGGTGTTTTTTGTTTTTTTCTTTTAGTCTGGCCCTGTTGTTTCTGGGAACTGTGCCAGTATCTCTATGTGATATTTTGCTTACCATCCTGGTATAATAGCTGGGAAGTTTCTGATCTTTTTCACAATATAGAACTACCCAGACAATTTTGTAAGCAGAGTCAAATGATCCCTTGCTAAAATCTTCAGGAGACATTTAGGCATGGAACTCTGCTGGAAATATAAGTGAGCAAAAGGACATGAGGAGCTTTGTGTCATGGGTACTTTAACTTTGAAATCCAAATTTCTGTTTAAATTCCTACATTAGAGGTCATTTAATGATATGAGGCAAAGAGATGAATTATTAAAAGTCATATTATCAGGTAAGTTTTAGAAAGAAATAAAGAGTCTCCCTAAGAAGCCCTTTAATCAGAGGGGAAACTCATTTAAAACAAGCAGGCAGGACTCTTAAAGCAAATAAAATATTTTTTGTACTTTCTTCTTCCCAAAAAATTCCCTATTTGCTTCTGCCCACAATATTTTCAGCGAAGGATAAAGTATTACAATTCTATAAAGCCCTCATGAGTCAAGCTTACTATCTCTCTGAATATTCAAGGAAAAAG
Organism: Corvus cornix cornix; assembly: GCF_000738735.6. NCBI lineage: Eukaryota > Metazoa > Chordata > Aves > Passeriformes > Corvidae > Corvus > Corvus cornix. The sequence goes on from NC_047056.1 coordinate 16,480,444, forward strand.
GGATAGAGTTGGGAAAAGATTAATTGGTGAACAGTTCCAGTATTAAATTTGTCTTTCAGCATTTTATATGACCTTTAATAGTTCTCTTTTTTTTTTTTTAGGCTATAATTTACATCAAGACTTTGGACTCACTGGATTAAAGAAATCTTCTTGTGATAGGGAGTAGCAATATCCTAATTTTAGGCATACATCTAATCTTAGTTGCAAACAATGATGATTTAACTGGTGGTGATCCCAAGTATTTAATGTCCTGTAGTGGCCAACTGTCTTTTCATTACAAATTCCATCTAGAAAAATGTTTCTAATAAGGAGCTAGATAGTTTCAGTTTTTGGTTTGGTTGGTTGTTTATTTTATTTTTTTTTTTTACACAACACATATACATTGTAGAAAAGTGGGAAATGAAGCTAAGGAAATAGTTCCCATTTAGGACATGTGGTGTACAACGATCTCAACTCTAATGAACTACTCTAATGAACAAAGCTGGAAAACCCAAACCCAGACCTCAGAAGGCAAAGGACTAAAATGAAGAGCCCAGAAACCATTGTGAAATCTCTTGAGTTTCAGTCTAACCAAGAATCAAAATTGAATTCTATTTTCGTAGCATACAGCCAGGTCTTAGAACCATTGGGGTTAGATAATGGATATCAAAAAACCAACACCCAAATACAGAGGTCTTTGTGCATTTAATACACAGGTAGGCTAATCTGAAGCAAAATGTGCTAAGAATAAACTTGGAGAAATTTCAGAAGGTGGCCAAATGCACATTTTGAAATGCATTAAGAGAGCTTCCCCAATGTTCTGAAGGCCTAAAAATAAAAAGCTCTTTCACTGTATAATCTCAACAATACCTGATTCACACAATGAGCACTTTTCCTTTAACACATCATCTGTACCGTGGGGCTCGTATCTCCTGTGATGTTTGAAATCTGCTTTTGCAGAAGCCAGTCTTTTTGAAAAATATAATACAGTATTTTAAATGATTTCCATTCTTTCTCTCCCTTGAGAACTGGACATCAAAGATTTATAACAGGCTATGAAAAAATGATGCTGAACTGACAATACTTTTCCTGAAAAAGAGTGGCCCCGAATGGCCCCAAAGTTTAGTAAATGAAGTAAATATTGACCCTGATGTACAGGCTTTCCTTCAGAATACACCTTTAACACTAGTAAAAAATTCTGAGGATTGCACTAATTTCTCAAAAAATCGTTGAAGCAAATAAAAATAAACATACATAGAATCAAATACAGCCCTAGAGGTTTACATTCAGACAGAACCAAATTTGATAGAAACTGCCTGGTTTATGTCTGCAAAAGCCGTCTTTGTCACAGGATGACAAATCCAGAGGGGGAGTACTTGACTACACCATCCTAACAGTTCAACGGGGACTGTGATGTCCCAAATAATTATCTTTTTAAACAATTTCATTCTTATTTAGAGTGATCCTGCATGGGATTTCAGCTTCCTGTCTGGCTTTGGACTTCTCCACACACTTGTGTGCTAGAGGCAGTCACAGGTACTCCTTCCTCTCCTCTTTAGCCAAGTCCTACTCTGGGATCCTTATGCATACTAGTTGAGGGGCTAATAGAGCACTTAATGCTTCTTCCTGTGGTTCCAATAAGATCCACCCTTTTGCTTTCATCATAATATTTATTGTGATAATAACTCTCACTGATGTTTTGGGTACAGTTTTACAATTAAGATTCAGCCACATAACCCTGAAATGACTTAGTCTACAAGTGACCTCTGAATGACTGTGTGAAAGACAAACCTGCAGCTACAGCTTATTTATGCCTGGACCACTGCATTATTTCTAAAATGCCTTTTTAAAATGTGGGACCATATCTGGGATGAGTATCATTGCATCCTGCTAGCTCACGTGGAAGTTTTAAGCAAGGAAATAAGACAGAAACTCTGTGCATGAGGAGGGGTGTGGCCAGCAGGTCAAGGGAAGTGATCCTGCCCCTACTCCGTGCTGAAGATGCTGCATCTGGAGTGCTGTGTCTGGTTCCGGGCTCTCCAGTTCAAGAAGGACAAGAAATTACTGGGGATGGTCCAGCGAAGGGCTGTGAGAATGGTAAGAGGACTGGAGCATCTCTGTTATGAAGAAAGGATGAGGTATCTGGGTCCGTTTAGGTTGGAGAAGAGAAGACTGAGACAGGACTTTAACAATGCTTACAAATCTTTTAAGGGTGGGTGCGTATAGGATGGGTCCAGAGTATTTTCAGTGATGCCCAGTGACAGAAGAGAGGGCAATGAGCACAAACTGAAGCACAGAAAGTTCCATCTGACTATGAGGAAAAAATGTCTTTACTTTGAGGGTGGCAGAGCACTGGAACAAGCTGCCCATAGAGGTTGTGAAGTTTTATTCTTCTCAGATATCCCAAACTTGGCTGGGCGTGATCCCAGCACGCTGCTGTAGGATCCCATCCCAAGCTGCTGTAGGTGAACCTGCTTTGCCAGGGGAGGTTGGACTAGATCTCCACAGATCCCTTCAAGCACCACCTGTGCTGTGATTCTGTGAATTTGGATTTGAGAAGGGTTTTATCACTTTCAGCTTCCCCTGAAACTACTTCATCTTCGTAGGGAGCAGATGCTCAGCCCTGCTGATATATGGCTGAAACATATGGCTGTGGCTCTTCAAGTTAGGAAAGATATAAATAAAATATGCATGACTTGAAATAATACCATACAACACTATATATAGAGCTGTCTTAGAAAATGTTCAAATTAGGATGGCTATATGTTTATTAAAAAAAAAAAAGAGAGAGAGAATATTGTAATATTGATGTGCCACAGGGAAAGAAAGAAGATAGTTTAGTATTGGGTGAAAGTCCATACCAACACCTTGTCTGCCTGCAACAGCCTGATCCTAAAAAGACCTCAAAAGATGTAAAATCTTGGGTAGCGGTACACATTTCTTAAGATCTGTCAGCAGGGAATATGCCAAAAATCCCAGCTGTTCTATAAAAGTATTTGTGAATTGCTTCATCAAAATAGTAATTTAGTCCTTAGACTAGAAATGAAAAATTATCTTTTAAAATCCAAAGGTATATTAAGAAAGAAAGTAAAAGCTATGATCTTTTTTCCTAAGGTAGATGTTAATGCAAACATTGCTTTAGAAATAGTTGAAAAATGCACTCAGATGTCATGGTCAATTCAAATCCTTTTTATTAGAAGCAGCTTTGCAGCTGTCTCTAGCATCTGTTGGCTCAGGTAGCAGGAAGAGTCTGCGAGTTGGTTCATCACCTTAGTACATAATGTAAAATGTCTATGATGCTAACACAATTTTTTCAAGTGATAGGATCATATTATATTTTTTTTTAACAGGAATCAATTAAAATACCTGCCAAGAAATCCAAGAAAAAGCCAAGCAAAAAAAGGCTTAGATTAGAAATTAGGAAGAAACTAAGTGAGGGTGGTGAGGCCCTGGCACAGGTTGCCCAGAGAAGCTGTAGCTGCCCCATCCCTGGAAGTGTTCAAGGCCAGGCTGGATGGGGCTCTGAGCAACCTGGTCTAGTGGGAGGTGTCCCTGCCCATGGCAGGGGGGTGGAACTAAATCATCTTTAACGTTCCTTCTAATCCAAACATTCTATGATCCCATGAAATCATCACAACTCTCTTCCAGATAGAGAAAAAGTAACATAGACCTTTCCTTGAAAGAATGGGTAGTGATCTCAATGCATTTTCAGCACCAGGAAAAAATAGCACTGTGTTACTTTCTATTTTTGCAGCTAGACATAATTATAACATACATTAGATTAATTATTTTGGGCCATAAAGATCTTGGAAAACTGGCTGCTTTTTTATTAATATTCTGGCCTTGCATGCTTGAGCTTGATTTGATATGGAGGGAGGGAGCAAGAGAAGGCCTTTGCTCTGATTCTCAGTGTGACCAAGGTGGGAAATAGGGAGCACTGGAAAACAAGTTCAGTGCATCTTCACCACCAATTACAAGCAGTCAGAGGAGACTTGTATACTGGCTGTAGTTATGTGGAAATTCTTGATTGTTATAAAATGAGAAGCAGGGTCACATTTACCTACTGCATTTGTCTTTGTTTTCTATCAAAACAAACTCAGTCCAACAGTATCCTAAATATATTACAGCACACACATCTATTTGGAGCCTAGAAAGATTTCTTTCTCTGGAAGTAAAGACTGTTCTCACAGCATCTCTCACATTTGCAGATAACTGTCAGAAGGTCCATACACTTTTTCCACTGTAAAAAGTAAGGTATATAGTTTCTCATATTCACAAAAAGAGAGAATGGGTATTTATAATGTTTACATTCTCCTGGTTATTACAAATAGTAATTAAATAGAAATAAATATATAGCAATATAATTAAGTATAAAAATTCTTCAAGTCACAGAAGCATTTAGGCTGGAAAAGACTTCTAAGATCATCCAGTCCAACTGTTAATCCACCACTAAACCATTTCCCTAAGTGCCCCAGCTACATGACTCCTAAATGGCTTCAGGCATGGTGACTCAATCCTTCCCTGGGCAGCCTATTCCAGTGCTTACAACCCTTTCCATGAAGAAAGTTTCCCTCATACCAAATCTAAAACACCCCTGGCACAACCTGAGGCCACTTCCTCTTGTTCTACTGCTAGTTACTTCGGAGAAGATACCAAACCCCCACCTCACTACAAATTCATTTTAGGTAGAGGGCTGAAATAGTTATATAATTATATAAATTGTATTAATAAAATTAGTAGAAATAGTTCAGAAAACAACACAGATAAAATGTAGTAACAAAAGTAAATAAATATTTATTGAGGGGGAGGAAAGAATACAGAGTTAGAAAGTAGTGTTTCTTCCCTGGAAGGCTAAATTAATGAAACAGTTTAAGAATCATCCATCCTTTCATCTGTCACTGTCGTTGAATGTGGGTCAGTTTTAAACTGGGTTAGAACATAACTCTGTTTCCCACTGCACATTCTGGTTTGTGATCTCAGAAACCCTTAAGTGAAGCCCAAGTGAGTAAGATTTGCATACACTTTCAGCGACTACTCAAGAGTCTCTTTCTTTCCTACCCATATTTAGGTGATTCTCTGCAACATACTCAACTTATTTCTAAAGCTCAATCAAGTAATCAGGGCCTCCCAGAAAAAAATGTCATATACTTCTAGAAAATACCCAACATACGTGATACTATACCGCACTGAGAAGTGAACTAGCAAATTCCTCTGGCCAGGGTGCATTTTACAAACGTAGGAGCCATTTCTATAATGCAATGGGATGAGGTAAGTCCCTGTGGCACATGTGATGCTCAGGCTGAGCATGTGGCCCAAGAAGGCTCCAGATTGCATCCAGATTTGTAGCCGCGTATCCTTTTTTGATTATGATTCAATGAATCTCACATCAACACTATATCTGTAATAGCCAACATCGACAAAATGTGTCACTTCACAGAAAGTTCTGAAAACCCAGTTTTTATGGGATTTTAAAAAAAACCAAAAAAGTTTTTAAACTCCAGATTTTCCTACAGAGGAGGAATTATATTTTGATCACAAAGGCCTAAAGCAAATATAAAGATTTTTTAATTTTATTGCTCTGTTATGGACTGATGATATGCTCATTCCTAAAGATAAAAAAGTACCTCTGAAATCAGTATATTACCTAGTAAACAACCTTTCAGTTGCTTTCCTTGGCTTACTTCTTATGATCTCCAAAACCACTTAAAGAACTTTCTTAATTTAAATAAAGCTCAAGGTGGTAAGGTTTACAGGGTTCTCTCCAACATAACTGGAGATGGTACCTTTGTTCAAACACTCATTAACAAGGAACCAATCAAATAAAAAACATACTTAGATGACAGAAACCAAAGAAACATCAATGTCTTGTCTACACAAACTTCTACCAGAGAGTGCTCCTGTAAGGTTCTTGGTTCCACTCCAGCTGCTACATTTCAATAAATAAAAAGTCCTTATAATGCAATTTGCAGCAGAAGCTGAAAATGCTCACCCTTAGTCTGGCTGTCTTCAGTGTGGAGTAGAGATGTTAACCATGGCAACGCTGAATAAAGATCAGATCCTTAACCTAGTGTACACTGTCAAGATGGAGAGGTTTTCTATAACTAACAGATTTTTGAAGAAATAACCCAAACCATTAAATTAAAAGTCTGGTTCATTAAGTTTTTTCAATGACAATTAAGATGACTCTCTTTTAAAGGGTTATTGTTTTGGGCTCCTTTTTGCACAGAATATATAAGCATCCCTTCCTATTAAAAAAATGGAAATACTTTTAGCAGTATTTTATTTGCTTTTCTAATGTATTTATTAATATAGAATCACTCTTCAGAGTACCTTATCAATGACTTAACAATATACGTCAAATATCACTTGAAATCAAAACTGAGGAAGATACTATAAAACAAATATATCTCAGACAAATGTACTATAAAACAAATATATCTCCTCTCTAACTTAGCTTGATTGTTCAGGTCTTATTTTAAGGTTATATGAGAGAGAGGACAGAGTTCTCTCTCCTGGGAGGTGTTGGTTTGCTTTACTACTGATCCCTGCTCAGACATGTGCATGAAGATAACATTAATTTATGGAAGAAACTCTCCAAATCTGGTTCTTGATTCTTGCCTTTCTCCCTCCCTACACAAGCTTCAGCCACAATGCTGCTCAGGTGAGGTTCTGAAGCTACACTGAGGCATTGTATTTGATTAAATAAATGCATAGTACAGAGCTCTTGAGGAGCACTCAAACTGTCCTAAAATTTAGTGCTGTTTATGACAAATATCCATCAGCATCCTGCTACATTCCTGCCACACGATACCTGTCAGCCTGTTCAAAGTGAAAAATCAGCTTGTAAAAAAAAAAAGTTTAAATTTTTGAAAGAAATTGGTATGCACCTCGTCAGGCAGAGGGTGAAGAAAGTAATCCTTTTTGTGCAGAGTATGACATCCTTATTACAGGGAGGGATGCAATAGGGAGGGTGCACAGAAGAAGTGAGTCAGCACATTAGACATACACAAACAGGAGTGTTATCAGAGTATTTCACCTTTGGCATACTAGGGGTCATTGCACTTTAGTTGCAGTGATAATACTGCAGGACTCCTGGGTACAGCTTGTATCTGAAGTGAAAGTGGTTTTTCTACTATTCATGTATGTTAAAAAAGGGTGCTTCTGTTGATCAACTAGGAATAATTTAGGACAGTAAGAATTGCTGGGTATTAAAAAGAACTTCTATCTTCTCTCTCTGGTTTGCAGTATTTAACTTTTCCCTATAAAAGCATTCTTTATCAGACAGAAGTGAGGTGTTAATACCAACAGATTTTCTTATCATGATGCATGTCTTGTTATCCAAAATATTGCCTGAATTTATATTATGATGGAGAAGAAGGCTCAGGATCTAAGTCTTCAGATCTTCTTTTATCTACTGCAGTAGATTTTAAAAGTCACATGCATTGTGCATGTTGAATATATTGAACAGGGGAATGTTCTCTCTTTAAGAGAAAAAGATGTTATCAATACTTTAGGAGATGCCAGAAGGAATAAGGTCTCTCTTGACGAACACGTATTTGAGGACATGAGGTTCTCTATAGATAATTATCAACATAGAGTGGGGAATTATCATGATCATTTAGAATAAGCACAGTAATAGGTGTGGCAGAGCTTTTTAAAGCCTTCCTTACCAGCTTCTCTTCCTACCCTCTGGAAGTACTGTCGAGAATGAAGTGATTCTCATTGTAGTAATGAATCTACTATTAATTACAAATTTTATAGACAATTTACTGAAATCACATCACATTTTTAAAGGCAGTGATACCCTGGAGAAAAGTGTTGAAGGTTAAGTTATTTACAAAATATGAAAACAAAAGTATTGCTAGTTTCATATATTCCATAAAAGATACATACTACTAATTTTTTAGTTTAAACTTGCTTCTTAAAAAATTATTAAGAACAATTCCTATTATTTGTGGAACAGGAAAATTATCTGTGGTGATCTCAGAGCACATTCTGACATCTAGTAGCTTTTAAGAAAAATAACAAAACCAGAAGTTTCACACTCAAGCAAAGAAACATTTTTAACAGTTCTTGCTCTTCATATACAAACTCTACTCAGTGATAAGAAGATTACAGAAAAAAAATAAAAGAGGATATTGAGCAAGCTGCCTGCTGAACAGCTTTTAATTCTTCATGTAAGCAACATGATGCAAACATTTGAAAAGCTACTTAATTTTAGGGGCAAAGACATCAAGCACAGAAGGTCCATGTAAACCTTATCATTGCCAAGTTTAGCAAAATGAGGACAGCATGCAAGTTTACAGGCAATGAAGGATTTCACTGGCAGCAGGACAGTTTGCAGATGGGTTTAAACACTAATATTGGAAGGAAGAGATTTAAAATTTTGAAACTAAGGAAGAAGAAAAGGTCTTTCTTCATTTCATTCTCTTCTCCCTGAGGCTTCCCTCTTCTGGCCTTTTCAATCTCCCTTTGTTCCAAGACTGCTTCAGATGGGAGCAAGAGGGAAAGGAAAGCCTGTTTAACTAGCAGAGAGCACAGTGCCATCTTTCCCCATGCAGGAAGAGGCTCTCACATCTTCTCTCAGTTGGCTCAGTCATTTGTGAGATGTTTGCCAGGCTCTCTCCTAGGTGCTCTGAACAAATGCTGCAGCACTCTGGGGGAACATTCAATATGAATGGGGCAAGAGAACGTGCAGAACAATTTCTAACACTTTCCTGGGGAAAGCACTTTATTTTATCTGTTTTCATCTGAAAACAGCAAGAGATCACTCCACCAGAAAAATATTCCTGAATTTCATTAGCATAGCTAGGGATTTCCAGCTGGGTACCAACTGGTACGACTTATATCCATGTATATATTTTCTGCCGTATGTCAAGGAGTTGGCTGTATCTTGGGAACATTGTAGTTCTGGCTGATTCAGCACAGCCAAAAATCTGCAGCCAAGCATTCAGTAATAGGGGCTTAGAGCAGGGAATAAGGATTTACAAGTCAGTCATTTTTTATTTGTAAAGGTAAAGAAAGTCATTGGCTTATGAATGTCAGATCAACTGAAGTTCCCATATGATTTCTTGCTCATATAGGATAATAAAAATACATCTCCAGTTACAGAGAAATGCACAATAACTCCCCAAAAAATGTGGATTTATTTGCAGACCTAAAAATAATTTTGTAATTATTTTCCAAATATATAAGATTTAAATTTATTTTGCTAACAAAATAAGTAATAAAAAGAAAGATAGGATTTATCTGTCTACAGCATATTATCTGTAATGTTTTCCCATGATAGAACTATTTCCACAGCTTGAGGTCTGAGATCTTTCTTGTTATAGTTCAGAGAAAGTGTGGAATTGCAAAACATATCCTAAATATTTATAAAATGGAGCAATGGCATGGAACATGAAACACCAAAATCTTTAGAGTGTCTACTATGCTCAGCATTTGGTAAGTCAACGCTTAGTACTTCACATACGACAGCATTATAGGTGATTTTTCTCAGAAAATAAAGATACAAAGGAGGAATTATAGGCCTCTACAAACTATGTCATATTAAAACTGAGATTTAAGACCAACCTAAAGAAGCAGCTTTGGGTTCAGTATCTAACATTACCAGAAAAGTGAAGTTCCCATGAAGCAGTGCTCTGTCACCATGGCAACCTTGCAAGGTAGCACAAAAGGGTTCATCTTTATGCAACGCAGTTTTATAAAATCCATCATCCTAAATGTGACAGCATGTACGATCTTGTGGGTCTGCTGTGACACCACAATGCATAGGAGTTATTAAATATAACCAATGCCTCATTTATTACCAGTCAAAGGAGCTACCTTTTAAATGCAAATGTTGAAAATTAAAATGAAGGGTTTAATCAATAAAGCTCCCCAACCCTAAATTACCATGGGGAGAGTAACAATATGGGCTTGCCGACATTGTGTTTTAAAATATTAATACCAAGATCTGTGCTTATTTTTGACAACTGTAACATGACCTTTAGAAGTGAAAGTAATAAAAACAGTATGACCACTATTTTTTGAAATAAAACCCTGTAATCTCAAAGCATAAAAGATATACTAATGAGTGATTACAAAGGGGATTACAGTGCAGCCTAGTGAGTATATCTTTAACAATTCACAAGGCACTGCTTTTACCACATAAATATAATTTATTATACTTAAAACCTGCTTGAGAGCAAGGTTACCTGGCAAAACTGCAGCAGGTGCTCCAGGTTAATTTGATTCAAGTTATTTTCTGCAGAATGTCTAATTGTGAATGGCTCTGCCTATTGATCTCTTGCCAAGATCAATAAATTTTTTTCATCTCTGTGAAGCACACAGGGAGAAGAAAGAAAAAAAAGGCTTAAAATAGATTTCTTGCACAGCGGATGGTATCTTTTTTTTTCTTTTCCCCCAAATGTCATTCTTATTGTGAAAAATCATACAAAAAAATTCTAGAAGGGAATTAAACTAAAGCATGCAAACTGTAATGAATCATAAACTTTCAAATACTGTGATGAGGTCTTATTTTTTCTAATGTTTGTTTGGCTTTTTTTTTCATACAGCATATATAAATCTAGAGAAAGATATTTTAAATGACCTTCAGGATGTCAGAACACGCACGATATTGGCTTAGTGAATGTAAAGAAAACTCACAACCTTCTCATGAAATTGCACCATAAATTGAACATTTTCTTTTTTTTCCCCTTATTAGGGTATAAGCTCATGAACTCAGGCTTGGAGTCAGTAATAGAAATATACACTCAGATGCAGCTTGGTTTCAAAGGTTTTGTTTGTAGGTTAGTGTGACTAACAGTCACGTCTCTCAAGCAAATGTCTTTGTGTGTCACCAATACAATTCATATTCTTCAGAAATAACCAAGGTTTTGAGAATACTTAGACTAGGGAAGGCATAAATGTGCTTTTCAAATAAGTATAGAATATAGTCGTGTTAAGGGCAGAAACTAAAATCAGGATTATCTGCAGAACCATCTTCTCATGTAAGTGCTTTTTGAATCCAAGTGAACTCGTAAGGGAGGGAAAAAATGATACGAATGCTATGCCATGTGTCATAAGGACACGACAGCACTTTTCCAGCTTTCCTACTCCTTTTCACAGGAGTCTGATGACAGAAAAAGGACTATTAACACAGGTTAGCCAGGTTTCTGGGACTTACCCCAGCAGGAAAGAAAGCCCTGCATTGCACACAGCTGGCAAATAGGCTCCCTGGCACCACTTCACATGACTCTGCCACAATGAAGAACCTCCCTCAAGCAGCACTGTTTCCCATAAATCCTTTGATGGGGTAATGGGACATTTGAAGTTACATCATTTTTCATGAGTACTTCTGAGGTGGCCTGAAATCCAACAGCCACTGAATTAGATCCTTGCTGCTGGTAGAATTTATGAAACAGTTTAAGTTTTCATAAAATATACCCACTGGCTCTTTTGCCCCTTTCTTGCTCTCTGATTGCTCACATGAACATAGAGTTTTATAAATCTTCAATGTGACTATGAGCAATGGAAAAAAATCTTCAACAGAATGTAGAGAAAAATAACATAAGTAAATCTGTAAATGACATCCAGAGCCTTCCAGCCTTTCAAAGACAGCACCTTGAAAGGGGTATTGCTACTGACCTACCATCAGCATGCTGTGACTAAGATTTCATACTGAAGCAGTTGTAAATTAATCAAACAGTTCCTGGTCCTCCCCCAGAGCAAAATTGAATGGGGAGCAGATAAATGTCAAATACAGCAATTTGGCTTTAGGTTGCAAGCCCTAAGGCATATTTTATTATTCCCATGCCTGAAGATCAAACTATTCAGACATCAAAACCACCTATTTCTTCTTATAAAAATAATCTCTTTAAAAACAAAGATTATTCATATGAAGTGTAATAGTTAGAGGTTTATATTTATATTTTACAGCAAACCAAACCCAGAAAAATGTTTAAAATCTACTTAGCACACCTATGCTTTTCCTTGCATCATACAACAGAGCCATGTTTGATTGACTACAAATTTTATCAGTAAGAGAACATGATGAAAAACAGAATCAATGGTCAGAAGAGTCTGAGCAATTTTATCTTAACAAGAGCCTATTCCCAGCCCTGTAAACAATTTTTTCTTAGCATTGCTCATATTAAAACTGCATCTTAAATAATACAGTATTGTATCCTCATCTGTGTTATAATCTTAATACAATAATCAACACTAACTGCTTACTACCTTTGATTCAGAAATTATTTTTAATACTTGTGGAACTTGATATTTTCACAATACAATCTAATTTATTCTCTGCCATTAATTTATGACCTAGTTTATTTTTGTGATGGGGATAGTTTCTGCATGCTTGTCCAAATAGTTGAGTGTTAAATAGTAATTTCCTTCCTATATATTTCACATATTAAAAAAAATAGAGAAAGTTTAGAATAATTCTTTTAAATTTCTGTAAGATGTAGGATTTTAAGTTATCAAAAATAATAAGGCTGAACTGCCAACCTCATTTTAACCAAGAAGAATTTTGCTATAGACTTCAATAAGGCTGGGATATTGCCCTTACAGACCTTAACTAATAAACAAGTTCACAGACAAATTATTGATTAAAAGTAGAGTTAAGATTACTCTGTAAAGCTCAGAGAGAAAAAATGTCAATATTTTTAAAGTTTTGATGTGTCTGAGTAATCTGATTTTAAATTGGTTAATTCAATTAAAAGCTTCAAAAAGGAATTTATACAAACACAAAATTAGTGACTGAGCTTCACACTATTCAATCTACTGCTTTTTCACACATCAATTTATTATAAACATTTAAATCCCCTACACTTTTATAAATTATACCAAAAATTAAAGTGTATTTTAATGACATAATCTGCCATAAAAGTCTTCCATTAAAGCCTGAAGTTAAAAACATTGCTTCAGCAGCTTTTGACTATTTCAAGGCATAGATTGAGGGATGTGTATTTTAATTTCTTAGAAGCGGAGAACAAAGAATGCCCCATATAAGAGAGATGGATCATGGCAAAGCAGTACTGCAAGTTAAAAAAAAAAACAAACAATATTGAATCAATAGTAATATTAGCTATATTGATGACCCTTTTCATTACTATCATTCTGAGCACAAAACAAATTTGTGCCACATCAGCCTGCCAATAATATCTGTGGGCTGCATGAAGGTGAGCAGGTGGGGCCTTTCTCCATTTTCCTACGAGTAACTCAATTGTAAGAGCAGCACTCTCAATTTACCACATAAGCAGATTAGTAGCTTGTTTCATGACAGAATATTGGCTTTTCTAGAGTTATATCCAATTCCTTTACAGTAAATATTACCACTGTCTTCTCTCTTACATATTTAGAGCAATTAGTTGTTAATACCAAGGGATGGACTATGAAAACTTTTCTCACTGTGAAGAAACCACTGCTCACATATCTGTGCCACAAAACTGCTCTGCCAGCTCGGAATTCACCACAGAGGAATTCACCACTAGTGATCTCCAGCATCTTTAGCCTATTGAGGACTCCTTCTTAGCAGAAAGGTGCCATTTGAAATTAGTGGTCCATCCTTGACAGCCTCTTTCATTGCTTGACCACAACGGACTTACTGCCTGACATGTCTTCTCCTGTACTTCCAGCGCCACCCTCCTGGACTTTACACTCATCCTGCTTGGCAACTGGCAGTAGCTGCAGAAAAATCTGGCTGCAGATTTAATAAAGCATTAAATTTAATAACTCTGTGAAATTTCATTCTGTGCCATGCTTGCAGGTTGAAACCTTGTTTATCAGTGTGGGGCATTTCCTGCAGCTGAACAGTAAGACCTGGATATAGGGCATCAATCGTTTTGTCCTTCCCTCCAAAAAAAACACCACAGAATAGTAGAACTTCCATGGAAGATTCCAAAGAAGTAAAACTGTGGAAAAAATATTGGTTTTGCAATCTCTGTCCTTATTTTAATACATAAAGCCCATTGAAAAATCATTGAATTGTTCAGGTTGGAAAAGACATCTAAGATCATCATCCAGCTGTTGACCACCATCAACATTTATGTGCATTCTTTCTCTAAGACAACTGAAATCAAGATAACAACATAAGTAATTTCATAATAAGAGGTAGAATTATCATACAAAAAGGTAGTTATCTGTGGACATTTGATAATGTAATTCATATGCAAATTCTCAATAGACTTCTAAGGCGTTTTCCCTCAATCCTACCTTGTGTACTAACAATTGTTTTACTTAAGGAAGTTATTAAATCATTGAAAGTTTATCTGTAGTTCTAGAAACTCAGCTTCTAACATTTGCAGAAGGCTGCATTTGATAGCTAAAATGGAACCTCAGACTTTTCATTACAAGATGATATGCCAAGCTCAATGCATTGGATAGCACCTCATTCAGCACACCTCAATTTTCACAGTTTCATTGACTTTTATAACAGCAGATGGGTCCTGAGCCTCTGAGTTCTGGAAGGGAAATCATTTTACACCCCATATATTCTAGGCTGATCAAAACCTTAAATCTTTTCTGAGTGCATCTCAGTCAGTAACAATAAAAGATTTGCGTATGTGAGATTGCACCATGCTGGTGATTCTGCTGTGTGTTGTGGATCAACCTGTTTTATGGAAGTGACTCTGCTCTCCATGCTTAAGGAAGGCTCCAGGCTACAGCTCAGCCCAATTCCTAGCTTTGGGATTAGCTATGATGCAAAGATTCTACATATTGCTTTAACCTTCTTCTGTTTAGACCTTCTTTCCAGACCCTTAATAGGCAAGAAAAGGAGGCCAAAGGTCTAATAAAGACCTTGCCCAGTATTTACAGACTAATCAAATGGTAATACATCTCACACTTTAATGAGTTACTTAAATCAGGTTAAGAGTCTATAACCGTCATTACAATTAGAGACGCATATTTTTTGAGCTACTTTAAAATAAAATGGTTTAAAATAATAGAGTTCAAAGCAACAAACAAAAGGTACAAGTTGCCAAAAAATGCCACAGAGCTGTGGCCATGGGTGTGCATTCTTAACGTTGTCACGTTGGAACGCCAAAATTGAGAAGTAAGCAAATTACAAATGTAGATTTTGATAAGCACTTTTTAGATCTCACAACCTTTACTCAGCAACCTCACAGTTTTCACTTTGACAGTACTAAAATTCCCACAGCACCCAAAGGCATTTTATATTTCCCCTTCTACTGCAGAACAAGCCTGTGTGCTGAGGTGAGGACTGCATTCTGGTGGGCAGGATTTCTCCAACCCTTTGGTAAGATCTCTGTTATCATTGCAAGGCTTAGGTCCCCTTTGTAGAGCTGGCCTTCAGTATGAAAGGATTTTTTTTTTTTTCCTGCAAAATTAATGGTAAGAAAGATTGACTGCCTCTGGATGTATAATTCAATTTGAAGTATCTGAAAAATGTTACTGAAAATCACCTCTATTTGCCAAAAGCTGACAAGCTATTTGCACAAAACCATGGAAAGAATTCTGGGAGATGTCAATAATGAATAGGATAAATGTTCTCAAGCTTGATAACTAAAGGGAGTTTGCTGATAAATTTTGAATGCCCTCAGCATGCTCTAGAGTCATGGTATATAGATATTGCTCCTGGATTTATTTAAAAAAAAAGGAGTTCTGAAAAAGGGCTACTTTTGTTTCAGATTATTTGACATTTTAGTGCATGTAAGTAATGACTGAATGTATGTAATGTCTGTATGTTATTTCCTCGTAAAATGTTTAGATTTAAGAAGTAGTGAAGGTTTTTGGGGTTTCTTTTCTTTTTCCATGTTTAGATATAAAAAAATTCAACACATTTCTTTAGGGGAAACACAAATGTTTGGACACCATATTCAGGCACATTATTAAATAATAACATATATTCTACCTAGTTGCTTCTCTCCACTCTATTTTCTTATACATTTATATTTCACATTAGACTTGAAGCATTTTTGCTTCAAGGTCTTTTAAACTATAATAATAATGTGGTTTTGAAATAGTCATCTAGAATACCTAGTAGCATATGTAAGAGTTAAGTATCTTTTCCTGCTTTTAAAAGGCTATAACAAAATGTTTATGTTCTGGAGAATCAGAGGTTATTTGATCTATTTACCTTTATTTAAGGCTAAGATACACAAAACATAATAAAAATTTTAGTGGAAATGGACAGAAGATCTATTTACATGTCATCGGTAAAAAAGGTATGAAGTAAAACTGGGTTTGACTGTCCCCACTTGCTGATTTCAGAGGCAAAATTCTTTCTGCTGTCTTATGCGTTTTTTTTGCTTATTGCTTCCTTCTTTTGCCACCATTTTCACCTCCTTGATTATGTGAGAGCACTCTGCTACTCAGTTTTGCCCCAGGACCTAATCTGGTTAGGCAAATATTATAGACCTCTGCTTAAGACCTAGAGGTCTTCAGTTTTTGTCTTCAATAACCTTCCTCTTGATACAGATCTACTTCATAACACCCTTCTTCTCAAGGTCTCTTTTAAGACCTTGGTCTTAAATCATCTATGCTAAGGTACATACAGCTCTTTTTAATTCACTGTATTTGCAAAGATTCTTTGCTGATGTGCAGGTGATCAAATCAAGTCTATAGCCTAAATATTTAATACTACTTTCAGAGATAAGAATTAAAATACAGTAATGAGGGGAGGAGAATGGTTGAAGGAAGCCTTTCTCTCTCGAAAAATGTTGTCATGAACTTAATATTAAGTAATTTTGTTATCAAATCAATTATGAAAATTGAAGATATGGACGCGTTGAAGTGCATTTGACAGAAATGTAGCATTGTTGAATTCTGATCACACATCAAAAGTGACAGAAATGCATAAGCAGGGTTCTTCTTTTTAAAGACTAAATGAACAACCAGAGAGCTTGCACAAGGCACATCTTCCATGTCTCTCAAGCAGTTTTCTATACATTCTCAAGCCAAGCCAGGATTAAGGACTGCTAGGTCCGGGTTTTCCACTTCTAAATTGTGATCCACTCCCACAGCAACGTCTCTTTTGCCTTCACATTCTTCTAAACTTCTCCCTTTCCTGACCCTTGGAATATAAGTAACGAAGTGGATGAGGGGTTGGCTTTATTCAAGGTTTTATTGGAATCTACTGAGTATTGGAACAGTCAGTCCTAGGAGAAAACACTTGGCAGGAAATAGCTATGGTATTTTAAAAATTTGGGAGCTGTTACCTTACCTTTCTCCTAGCAACAGGGGCACACCGTCAGTAGGAGAAAAGAATGGAATAATAAAATCTTTTATACCTGTACTTCTATGGCTCTTCAGAACATTCCTGCCTTCTTTGAGACTTCACAAACACAGGTAATTTTCAATTCTGTCTAGAACCAGATTTAAAGGTCAGGACACTGAAGTTTCCCCATGTAGTTTTCTACTTATTGTCTTAGTTTTTCAGGGGAAAGTTTTGAATACAATAATCCAGAACAGGCTGCTCTGACTACCTTGTGCCAGAAGTCATTGTCCTCCCACGCTGCAAGCATCTCAGAGGTGCTACAGGTACTTAATTAGCAAAGAGCTTCACAAAAGAAAGCTCAGTGTTCACACTATAGGGAAAAACGTTGTCCTTCAGGAAAAAGGAGAGACAAGAGATGCATAAAGTTTTAGTGAAGTCCTTGTCAGCTTTACTCACCCTTTTTGTATTCTCTGAGCTTTCCACTTAGCATAAGAAAAAAAAACTTTCTTTCAGTCCATATTCACACTACTGCCTTGATCATAGGAAAACTGAACACCTTCAGTGCACGATAATTAAGTGCACCTGTTATCCAATTAGTATTTCATTGGTCTCCACACATGCAGTGGCTTTGTTCTCAGACCACAGAAACCCTGTTTATGACTCAGTTTAAAAAAAACCCCAAAACAACAATCAACAACAAAACCCAAAAAACAACCCCAAAACCAAAACAAAGCAGAAGGAAAAAAAGCCCAAATGCAACTTGCATAGCCTCTAAGAAAAGCTGAAATATAGAAAGAAATAATGCTAATTTATGTAACAATACACACCTATCGACAAAATTCAAATTTTCTCCTCTTTCTTCATGGCTCTGTGTTTCTGCTGATAAATTTCTCTTCCCAAACCATCCCAGATTGCACTAATGTCTGCTTGGTTTCATTCTTAGTGCCTGTTTACAGACAAACCCACTACAATAAGCTCAAACACTGAAGCAGTCAGGGGTGTTCCATGTAGAGTTACTAAAACCAAATTAATCTAGATTTTGAATCAGACACGTTCTGCAGTACTGGAAAACAGTTTTTTCAAATAACATGCCTGGCCACATCAACAGTCATGACCACACTTCACAGATAAACATCTGCTGAAACTGTCAGCAGATGTGCCATGGGCAAAATAGGAATTGAGAACCGTTTTTTGAGAAAGGAAGTTCATGCTTTAACTGCCAATTAGGTTTTCCTCAGTTCTTTAGCATAATGACAGACATTGAGCAACGATGAACGCATCAGGGCTTCATCAGTTCTCCCTAAACAATCTCTCTTGTAAACAGGAAAAAAAAATTGTGTGGTGCTTTTCTCCAATGTACTCATTTATGTGAATTTGAATATTATAATCCAACATAAATTATACAAAACGACCTAATTATAACTGCTGGAGGGTCTAGGGTTGTTTTTTGTTGGCTTATTTACATTTTGGTTTGCTTTTTGCTGTCAATTCCTCTGTATCAGCCTTCAAACATATGATAGCATCCTTGTAGCGACATTTTAATATGCCCTGTTCTCAAACACTCTTCAAAAATTAATTCTCTGAGAATACCAGATGCTTCCAGTTGTGAGGGATGACACTGAGACCAAGCAGGAAGCTGCTCAGAGAATTTCTAAAGTGCCCACGCTCACTGTGCAGCAGCACAAGAGGAACCAGGGGCATGGATTTGCCACATATTTGAAGCCTGTTCCTCTGTAAGACACCAGTATGGCTTGAACACAATCCAAAGGCGCGGAAAAATTGCACTCAGCTTTTCCTTAGGTGATGATGTCCAGTTTGCCATTCCCCTATGGCTTTTCCCAACAGAGTAAGTTCACTGACAGCTGCATAAGTACCAGCTTCATTAAGGACACAGAGGTAGATTAGAAAACAAGGACAGATGTGCTAAAAGAGAGGCTTCCTCTTAACTACACATAGAGATGCTTCCATGCATAAAATAATAAGGAAAAAAATGTAGGAGAGACTTTTTTTCCCCTATCCAAGTGAATATCCTTTTGCATTTTCCCCAATGACAAAAATTCAGTTTCTTGTACATATATTTGACCCATTGTATTAACAAATTGTCAAACAATAAGAAGTTCAAAACTCAGACACTGTTAAGCCTACAAGGTATGTAGCTGAACACCAGTAATGAGGCATAGAAGATATACCTCAAAAATTGGTTTTCTTTCTCCTCCTCTCTGATAGTTAACATGTATTATCAGGGAAAGGTCTGGAATTCTTTTAAACTAGAAATATTCTAACTTCATTGAATTAAATAACTCCTTAATTTTTTTCACATGTTCTGGGAGAAACTACATAGTCCCATTTGTCTTCTTGAATTTTAGCAAATAACAGGATCTTTTCCTGGCTCCAGTAAAACTGAACATTAAGAAAGTATTTGAAGTCTTCATGAATAAAGATAATTCTGATGTAGAATAATAAGTCCTTCAGTAAAGTAGCCTATGATTCCATCCTCTCCTTTTGTGTGAGCATATTGCAACTAAAGAAGACTACTTAATTCTCAATGAATATAAATTTGAATAGTGAGGTTCAAAGAGAAACTAAATATTAGAACACTATGTTCAGTCTTTAAATGAAAAGACTCTGGGTCTTATAAGTTTGAATATTTCTTCTGTCTAATTCAGAGCACTCTTATGGGACTGTTACCCTCTAGTTTATAACATTTCCTAGATTAGATCACAATTTCTATTCCTCATTTAATTTGTCAGCTTTATATATGCGTTTTTCCCTGTATAAAAGGGCAGAAATGGACAGCTCCAGTTTTGCTGCACAAATAATTCGCTACAATATTTTGCCCAGGGTTTATCTGGTGTAGCAGTCACTGCATGACATGGTAAGCTCATTTCTTACAGTATAACTTGAAGATCTCCACAACCTGTTGTAAACGTGTTATGAGAACCTGTATAAAGTAAAAATACTGACTGGCATAATGCTCCTGAAAATGAGATTAACTGCAGTATTCAATTTAAAGTATTCAAAATAAATAACCGCAGCAAAGTGCTGAAGTTTGAGAAAGATTAATCTCCCTTTGATTCAGACTTCCATATATGTTTGAGGTTTTCCCATGAAGGTGTTTCAGTTTTCATATTACAGCCTGGCTTAAGGGAATGCTTTGAATGTTTTTTCCAGTTAGTCTGTAAGGGCTTGACTTGGGGGAGCTCGCCGATACATAATTCCATCTACACAGGAAACACCATAAAAGTGTCACTAATAAAGCAAAACTGGTGTGGCTCTTTTAATGTCTGACAATTTTCTTACATGTTACAACAGTAATTTTTCTATTCTGTGTGATTCATAGGCTTCAAGGCCAGAAAGGTTGTTTTTGATTATCTAGTCTCATTTCCTGCATAATACAAATTACAGGCTGTCAGCTAGTACATGAGAGACCTCCTCTTTAAGCAGTTTAATGGCTAAGAACCTAGGAAATGTATTTTTAGACTTTCTGAAGCCTGCTCTTCTGACTTGGGTCTCAAGAGTATGCCAACTAGGTAGAGGAGTATAGGCACATTCTTTCCTCCCAAGGTGGATAATTAGCATGACCTAGATATATGTACATTTCTGAGAGTTATATGTACTTATTAAAAGCTATAGGGCTGATATACAGATCTTTTAGGTGTTTTGAAAAGGAAAATATTAATTAAACTTTCATTTTGCTTTTATAACAGTTCAATAAGTGCAGAGCTCTCAAAAACCCATTTCTTTAACATGCCTATTCATTTCAGGGACAACCAAAATGAATAGTCTTGTTAGCAAGGTATAACTCAATCAGCTATTTTAGAACACTGGATAAATACCAAATATATGTGTTTTCCTGGAAGAGAGAATAAATGACACATAATGACACGTGAGTAATTTTTATTACATATTTGTCATTATATAAAGCATTTTAAAACCTGAGATAGAGCTGTTTCTGAGAGGCAAACTGATGAAGTACAGCAGGTTATTTTTACCTGCTTATGTGACTATGTCCTGAATGCAGCTCCATGTATGTATGGTAAATGTGTATATGCTAATAAAAATTGTTGAGGAATTTGTCCTTTAGAATTGTGAATGACTTATTGTGTTTTACTCCATGTATTCAGTACTTTCCAATATTTTCAAAAGGAATACAGGGATTTATCCTCTTCACAGTAGCCTGAGCAGCCCCCTTCTTTGCTCTGGGGAAGTATGTAGCAGTAGAATAACAGTGGGACTCAGGAAGCTTTATGTAATGCTCAGAATATAGATTTGCCATAGATATTTTCCTGTCTCATATAGGATGTCTGGATACATATAACAGTTCTATACAGATAAGTGTGCTGCACAAGAATCTTACAAAATTACTAATTTCCAAGTCTAACTTTGTTGGTCCAATCTTGCACTTAGATATTTTTACATTATTCTTTTCTGAAATATAAATTTTCTTCCAATATTATAATACAGTCACAGACAGTATTCTTATTTGAATAATTCACTGCAGAGAAATATAGAGGCAAAATTCTGCTAAGGATATTAAAAAATATCAGTGCATGATTGACACAGTCACAGCTGAATTTTCTGCATTTGAAGGTGCATAATGCTGTAAGAACTTAGAGGGATACCTGCAAAATTCATGGTTTGCACAAGCATTTGGATAAAATGAAAGCACCAGTTTACTACTTGCACCACAATGATGTGGGGGTGTTCGGGTAAATGAAGGTTAAATTAAAAAAGAACCTTTTGAAATCTCCCATCACCTTTGTGATGATGTAAACATATACTAGTGTTACAGTTCAATATAACTACAGCCAAATGACTCTTCTAAAATTGAAAACAGCATAACCTCTAGTCAGTAGTCGCAGTTATCAAATAGCCATTTAAATAAACATCCATTCATAGTGCAAATAGCATTGTCAAACAGGCATTTGGCTTTAAAACTAATTTATGCTTTGTTTTGCACAGCTTCAATAGTAAAATCACGACTTGCAAACATAGTTTTCAAAGGTGATTTGCCTGTACAAGACTTTCATGGGGTTTTAAAAAAATTTCTTATGGTCTTGGGGAAATGTACCTTGTAAGTACCTGGTGAGACCAAGTGCTTAAGCATAGCCATTAAATGAGAAAATCAAAAGACTAGCTTGTATTACCAGCAAAATGCCTGCAATGCCCTTTTTCTGAGATCAAAAGTACTTATCTGGCACCTTTTTGATATAATTCAGGTTCTTCCTAACAAAGAAACTCAGGTTCAATGAAGTAGGAAATCAAGTAAATTCTTCCTGACTTCTAGTCCTAGGGAGGGATGTTGCTGTTGGTTGGGAGTGGGGTCACGTCAGTACCAATGTAGCTGTCATCAGGAACCTCTCAGGTATTTTTTCAGCTAAAAAATGCTTCAAAACCAGAATGTTAATGGTCACAGAAAGATATTTAGCTTCCTTTTTTTTAGGTGGATACTCCTGAAAATGGAATAACCATGGCTCACGACATGGAATTCAGGATGGACCTATTAGCTAAGGGTAACTCCAGCAAAAATTTTCCAGACTTATACTCACTTAATGATGAATTTTGCTTTCCAGGCAGACTCCCCTCTGTCTGAAGAACATGCAAAGGCAGATGAAAGGAATTAGACCCAGCTGCTTTTATTTCCTCCCACCCCCAATACAGAGAAGCTACTGAAGTCAATGCTGTGATGCCAACAGTGCCAGGTGTTCTGTGGTAGCCTCTTGTTATCCAAGGTTGCTTCTATACAGCTTTATTAGTTGCCAGTGAATCAGTCCAGATGCTTTCTTTCTTTAAAGAATAAATGTCTACTTTGAGTGGGAAAAAAAAATGCACCAGAACCTCTAAGTCATAGCAGCAAATTACAAAAACTGCCTTTAATGAAATGCAGTGCTGATCAGAAAATTGTTGTAAGTGGGTGCCAACAGAAAAAAACCCTTACCCTGAATATAGCTTTAATGAGGAAGAAAGGACTCCTTTCACTGGAACAAATTAATTCAATAAAAAGATGCAGTCATTTTTGTTTCCTCCCAAGTCTGGAAAAAAACATATCTGGATAACAGGTTGGTATCTATGAACTCCATTAAAAGAATGATGAAGGCAGAATTTCATAGCAAAGCCCACGTTCCATGCTCCACACTTGTTTCCTATGACAGTCTTCCCTTGTGTTCCTGAACTTCCCAGTTCATTGCACAATTTCACTGCTCTGCTTAATTGCTCTAGGTGGACCCTGAAGTACATATAGAAAGCTACCTTCAAGCAATTAAGAACATCAGGGTTATAGAAGGCTTTGAAAATCAGGAAAGAGGTACATTAGTAGTATCAGTGCAAATAATATTGTTTAATTAAAAGGGTTTAAAGACGACTGGATAATTCAAATTTCTGTCGTTTCTAAGTACTTCAGCATGTTATTGCCACCAAAGAAAATTCCTGTAAAGAATAGGTTAAAAAATTTGTACACAGCATTCTTATTTCTACAAGAACAATCGATTATGACCTGACTATTTAAATATTTATTTTCATTTCCTTTCCAGGGAGTCTTTCTTGGTAGAAAAATATCATTATGTGCATTTAGAGGGCATAGTCCCCATTTCCAGTTATACCAGTACAATCTTAGAGTGGTCTTCATAAGAGTTCTTCACTTTCATTGGATTTAGTTTTTTGGAAACTGTGAAAAAGTTTAGTCCAGAATTTTGTAATCCTGCATGTAGACAAATCTTAGAGATGTTTGAGAATACTCCTCCTTGCGGCTCTAATTTCTTTCCACTTAGCTGATGAAACTTCACTGAGCATGATTGATTGGATTAATGTTAAAATCAGCTGAGACTTCTGTTCTGAGTGAGATGTACAATAATTTCCAATTACTTTTGATTTTCTTTGAAACAATAGAAATTAGATTCTCTTGGGCTCATTTGTTTAGTTGCTCTTGTAGATTTCAAGGACTGAATTTTATCGCAGGAAGATACAGTGCAATCTTAGGGTGAAACTGAAATCTTTAGGGTCACTCTGCTGATGTATTTGGCTTACAAGGAGGTTCAAGGATATT
Source organism: Corvus cornix cornix (assembly GCF_000738735.6). NCBI lineage: Eukaryota > Metazoa > Chordata > Aves > Passeriformes > Corvidae > Corvus > Corvus cornix. Next base: position 16,504,629 of record NC_047056.1, read on the forward strand.
CCAATATCCAAGAAGTACACCTCTCTCAAATACCTGTTTCATTGGAAATGTCTGTGAAATATGTATAAAACTCTCATGGAATTTCACTGTGAAAAAGATACAGAGCACTGCAGCTTTAAATTCTCTTTTTGTATGTACATTTATATATACATTAAAATAAAATTTATTTTAAGGAAGAAATGCTAAGTTTTCCTATTTCTTTATTGCTTACCTGCTGTACCTTTTTTTTACCTCTTCAGAGTGACAGCTTAACTGTTTTCCATCCTCAATAAATCCCCTTGTACTTTTTGGCCTGAAATACCCATCCTTCCTCTTGAAAGAGCTTTAATATTATTTTGAAAGGTTCTCTGTCAACATACCCATCTTCTGGATAAACCTATGCTCAAAGAGCAACCTTGTGTTGAGGAAGCCAAAATCTTAGATATGTACTCCCTCCTACCACAATGTTTACTGGACCCAGCAAGAAATCTACACATTTGCAAATATAACATTTTTTTTACATTAAATCCTTCATGGTTACTCATTTATTTTCTGTCTCTAAATCCATAGGAAGTCTATGAAAAACACACACATGTTACATGATAATTTTGAGTGACATCAGAATGATTCAGAACATGGTAAATGCTTTATTTTCATGGTGGTAAGAACTAGAACTCATGATGTGGATTGGATATTACCATATGGCGACTGTTTTAAAAATATGTGTGCTCCCCTTTCTTCAGAAAGTTTTCTTGATATTTGTGTCAGGTCCTTACAATTTGTTTTCACACTGCTGATGAGGAATCAGCCATCTCAGATAGAATTTTGAGTATGTGTGTCTCAAGGAAGACTGCATTTCTGTTTCTGATGTTGATTGGTTTCTTCTGAGCCATGTGCTTCAGATAGAAAACTTCTTCAGCACTCATGCTCTGCGGCATTTTTTTTCTCCTTAGGAGCTGTTAATTGATCACATTTCAACATAAATTTGAATCTGCAGCTTCAAATGTCAATATTCCAGGGTTGCAGGGTATCACCCACTGAAGTGCAAGGAAATTACTTGCTTCACAGCATCACAATCAATATCTAGTATATGGTTCATTATGATATTCAACCAAAATTTTAACATATTGACCATACAAATATAAGGACTATAAAAATATTTACTGGAACATGTATTTGTAGGCATGGGGGCATGGGTTACACACAAAAAACTTAATTATAATATTTTTGGTGAACAACAGCCTCTATTTAACTATACTTATGAGGTTCTTTAGAAGAAAAGAAGTCATTATAGAAGAGATATGATATGTAGCTACTGCTCTTTGGAGCACTTAGAGGAACTTTATATTTAAAGCTCTTTAATTTATTAAAAAAAGGTAATGCTCATTAAAAATAACCGTAATTTTATAGAAAATATTTTTTAAATACTTATGCTCATAATTTTGCAAATTTTCCAAGACTTTCAAAATGTTTGGGACCTGTTAAATGGAGGATAAACTTTTAAACCTTTGTTGATTTGTTCCTTTTTATCAGTAGAAGAAACTATGGGATTGAGTGGGGAAGCTCAAGTTTATCCATTCTTCTCCTGTAACGTCATCTAGAAACAACTTCAGTTACCCAACACTATCAACCCCATTGTGTGTCAAACCCCTGAATTACCTCACTTCAGTTCTAGCAGGGAGTCTTTCCAATCAGCTGCTATCACCTAGGATATATAACTGTGTGAACAAGTCCAGAGAGTCAAGAATGCCCTCCATCCGTGTTTTGCGCTTCCCAGGCAAAAGCCAACTGCAGCTGAGAAGGCGTAAAACTGATTCCATGTCATCAGGGCACTGGGCCAAAAAATAAGGAGCTGTGTTACAGCCCAGGGCTGTAACAAAGCATTTAAAAGCCTCTGGATTGTTGGGGGCTTGGGTCAGGGAAGGCTGGGGGATGGCTGTCTCTCAGGCCCACTCTCAGGCCCCACTTTCTCAGCACACACCAAAGCAGATGAGGAGAGGACAGGCTTTTCAATGATCCGTGAAAGATCAGAGAGTGCAAGAAGCCAAGACCACTTTAGTTCTTCGAAACCAGAGCAAAAATGAAAGTCATCGCAGTAAGATGAATTTGTGGTGGCAGGAAGGTTAATGACTGAACTCCACACAGTTTGATGTTAGGGGAGGTTACTGGCACAAGGTAAGATTTGTGTTGCATGACACAAGCACTACGTAATTACTTAGCTATAACATACCACTTTTATGCTCATGATTGTTTAAGGATTTATTTAAATTGCTTTTATTTTTCAGTGCTCTATTTTTCCAGTTGTCAAATGAATTGTGTGATTGACAATTAACAAATTAGTGGCATCACTTTGGCGTTACAGATATTGTATGATAGCTTGTGCAATAAAAAACTTGCTCTCCTTTGTCAAGGAAGTTGGCAGATACCTAAATTGCCATTCTGAAGTCCTTCTTCAGCATTTATACACAGTATAGCAAATAGCATCACATCAAAAGCCTGCAATCTAATACAATAAATTGCAGTTGTACTACCAATCTTTTGGTAGAAACACTTATTGCTCAGCTAGCTAACATTTAATAGTTTGTTACGAACCTGAGCGACTCACGTACAATTTAAAGCTGCACATAATTTCTAAAATAATAGAACAGGAGTATGAACGTAGTACTTAGGTATAGAATGAGTAATATATGTAGTCAAAAGTATGATAATTACATAGAAATAAACTATAGGTAAAAATATGTATAGGCTTAAGAGAACTGCAGTATAAAAAACGAAGTAATACATGTCACTGTTATAGTTTCTGAATTATAAATTTCTTTCATTGCTCACCAAAAGAATACTAAAAGGAGGGGATGGGATTTTTTTTTTTTAATAAAGAAATTGAGTGTTTTACATTAGTTGCTGTGTAAATTTAGTTGTATTACTATTCATCACAAAATAATTCTTCATTACTTTGATGAGATAAGGCCTATAGGTGGAAATGGTGGTTTTATTAGACCACTTCCAACAGTTGGAGAAAACAGACAAAATTTTTTTAGATACAAATTTGTTTGGGGCAAACAAATCTGTCTGTTATGAACAGCAGATTTAAGGTTTGCTTTGAATTTAAAAAATTGTTCTGGGTAGCATTTTCAAGTACTCTAATGAAAACACAAACACCATTTACAAACTTTACCTTGCCTATGTATTTTCACCATCAGAGCGATGACAACCCTGCTGCTAGATTTCTATACAGCCAGGTTATTTCCAGGGACTGAAAAAGGAATTCCTAAGTATTTCTGAATATATGGCGCTTATCAGAAAATAAACGAATGCCAGTATAACTAAAAGACTGCAGCTCTTCCTAGAATTAGGCATAGCATCTACAAGGATTAATTTGTGGGGAGATTACCCAGAGTATCCCAATTTAGATTTACAATTAACGACAAACATCAGGGGCGTCATGAGATGGTACTGGATTTAGTATTGCTTGTCCAGTTGGAGAGGCTGCTCGACTCTCCTTCCTCTGTCAACACCAGGTCCCTCCCTCGTTAACACCCTGCCCTAATTCTGAAGATATGCTGATATTTTTTTTTTTCCTTTTCCAGTACCCCAAAGAATATCTACACAATTAAAGGAGATGGTGATGCTTCAGCATTTTATACTCAGGACAAATTACATTGTAAAGCTTCTTAAAAGTGTTTTATTGCTTATATTTCCAAAATAAGATTAATTCACTCTGAATTTTGCAATTACTGACCTTGCATACCTCTTAAGGAATGGAACTTGTAACGAAGCTGTTTCCTCTTTTTTCCCTTCACTCCTTTCCATCACCCTCCTGATTTTTCATATTGTCATGTGTTACGAATGTGTGTTATCACAACTGTTTCAAGGCCACATGTTTCAATAGCTGATATTAATAAATTTTCAGGATAGTCAACCAAATGAGGCTGTTTTTTGCTGGTTGAGGATATGGTGCAATATTGAGGGATATTTTCTGTTACAAGCAACTGGAGTGGTACACGTATAAATCCTTTCCATCCATTTGAACAAATATACACCATTATATGTGCAGAAATATTGTGATTCTCAAAACACAGTAATGATTATCTCTATATTAACTGAAATAATCTAATAAAAATTAAAATATGAAAAGAAAAATGTAGTCAAATGATTAGATGACTGGTAATTGGTGTATAAATTATGTTACATGGCACATTATTGAACACTAAATGTAACTAATATATACAAGGTAATTTTTTGGTGAATATAGTTGTTAAACCTTTAAAAATAAAAATATAAATGTCTAAATGTTGCACAATACTTGAAAAGTTTCTGTTTTGCTAAAAATCTGCTCTCCAGATCAGCTACTACTAATAATAAATATTCATAATGTTTATATTTTAATCCTTTCACACGAAAAGCCCCTTTGGTGTCGTACACACTACATCATTTATTCATTTATACAGAACAATCTAGAAAAATAATTCTGCATTATTAATAAAAATTATCTATAATGTCAAGGTTCAGTTAATATGAAATGTCATTTTAAGGTAACTGCAGCCAGGATATCTACTGATTAGGAATAAGATAGTAATAAAAATAATAAGGAAGTCATACATACTAGGTACGATTAAGAAAAACAAAAGGATACTCCAAACAAAATGAAATGATCCTATAAAATGCAGAAATCAGCAGATTGTTTTTCATACTTGCTTAAAACCTTTTGCTCAGCAAGAAGATGTAGAGTTCCAGGACACACACAACCCTTTAAATGGTATCCCACCTATACAAGTACAGAGTCTTTCCAGGGGGTCTGATATGAGGAGGAGTGAGACACTACAGATTTGTATTTACAGTCTTTGCATCACATGAGCTTTCTAGGTATGGAAACACTAAATCAGCCAAGACACCAGCAAACCTGGAAGTTTGTTTCTAATTTAACTAGTTAGTTTAACTATTTGCAGCTATGACCATGCAAATTTGATTTCTGATATATACAAAGAATACTCACCCCCTGACAAATGCTTAAGATGAATAAAACTGTATTATTCATCACAAGTAACAGGATTAAATGGGGTTTTAATGACCAGCTTCTTATTATAAAAATATATTTACACAATGCCTGTGAACAAGTGTCCTTGTAGCAAAACCTGGTGTTTATATATACAGGAGAAAAATCGTGCCCCTACTGCATTGTTTCCTCTGGGAGAAGGGAAGTAAACATGGCTGGCATTCTTTACATAAAGAAACAAAAAGAATAAAAAAAAATCTGAAAGAAACCCCACACTTCTCTTTGGCTTTTATTCTTCCTCATTCCTTTGTCCAATTCTTATCTCGGATATGCTCAAAGTGATTAATATACAAGAAAACTCTCAGAGCAAAGACTTGCTAAAGTTAGTGCTATTCCCATTTAAAACATACATCAAGCTGTGGACTGAACCTGGACAGATTATCTCCAGAGAGTCTCTACTGAACAACATCACACTTTTTTTTCTGTGTCTGGTGGTTCAGACTACAACTCTTTCAGAACAGAACAAGGCATACCTCAAAATATGGCTGTTATTTCATCCTGAACACTTCCTGTAACTGTAGCCTCTTTTATCACTGCCAGAGCTTTACATCTCTCACAAAACCAGGAGACAAACTTTGAAAATGGCCAGCCTTTAGGTACTTTAGGATAATTCTCCTTACCTTGATATCCATGAAATATTTACTGTAAGAATATACCTACCTCATGTTATCAGTGCAAAAATTTTACATTTACTTGCATTATTTATACATACATTAAAGTATACTGAGGGCATTAAAAAGAAAGAAAATCATGTAATACCTTTACTTTTACCTATGGATTTGGTGAAATGGTTCCATGAAGAAAGCATTTCCAGACAAAAAGAGAATAAAGAAGAGGAGAGAAACAACAGTAAGAGTCATGAGTACATGTAAATGCAATAGTATCTGAACATGAAGAGACAAAGTATAAGGTAAGTGCCTGAAGACAAATGGAGATGCAATCAGTGTCATAGTAGGGATTTAGTTTATTTCTTCCCAATCATGTACATGCAGAGAAACACAGAAATAACCCATGCTTAGATAAGAAAGACTGCCACAAAAGTAACATGGACAATGGTTAGGAGGAAAAAAATCACTGGTTTTGTTAGGTAGCAAAATTGTACTCTCAGCATTCCAGAAGCCAGGAGCAGGTGCTTTCTGCACAATTCCAATCAGCCATGCATTAATGCAAATGGACTCTTCAATGTGTACAATGTGACAAGAGGAGTATCTTCTTTCAGGAGCTATCTGAAGAGAGGCCTTGCACTTTGTTTATCTTTTACAGAATCACCCATAATTGTATTTTCTGATAAATACATGAAATTTTCTTAATAACTTTCTTATTTCTCTCACCTCTTTTTAGTTATTGTACTGCAAGAGGGGGAGTTGAGGAGGCAGGAAGGACAAAAGCTTATGGAGCAAACAAAAAAACCAAAAAATGAGATAAGAAAAAGATGTGACTAAAACCATGTGTTTCTTTGCAGCCAAAGACAGCTTTCAAGCATTTGCCCATCAGTTGCAGTGATGGATTCAAAGCAGCTACAGAACAAGAAGAAACAATGAAAGCAGAGTGGAAAAGGAACAGAGCCCATACCTTGGTCGCCCATCATCAGGTGCGCCAGACCTTGAAGGGAAACAAGAGCACAGTCAGCAATGAACAAGGGAGCACGGGAAGGTGGTGTTGTCACACTGACAAAAATGTTTTGTGACAGGCATCTGTTTCCTATGAGATGTCTGTATCACAGAGGGAAATCAAAGAGCATTTTTCAACCACTGGTTGGAATGCTTTGGGCTACAAGTAACAGAACTGCAATTCAAACACTGGGTGCTGGTTTATTGTGTACTTTTTTTTTTCTGTGCAGTATTTGCAATGACAGAAAATAATAAAATGCTTTCAAATTCAACCAATTCCTTTAATAATACATCTGTCTTTATCATATTTTGATTATATCGCTTTGAACACTTTGCTGGGAGGACTTCCTGTCCTCTACATGTGAAATGATGTTGAAACCCTGGAGAAGTTTAAACCTGAAAAATGGGCTGGGTCTGATCTTTTTCCCCTCATAAAAATGAGCATTTCAGGTAATTAAATAAAATGTCTTCATCACATTGAAATGATAATGCAAAGGATGTCTCCTTATTTGTGTGAAATGTGACAGTAGAATGAATTTGTTCCAGAGAAGGCAAATTATTACATATGCAATATAAAATACATAGTAATAAAGAAAATTTAAGAGACAGCTATTGCAACTACTTCATAAATCTGTGAGAAATAGATTTTGCTTTATACTTGTATTGTGAGATGAAATCCCATCATACCAGAATAGGTCTAGTGACATTTCAAAGCAGATGTCCATAATGATAATCACTCATCCAGAGCCAAATTTTGTTACTCTTTAAGGAAAAATATTCAGCTTTTTTAATTCACAATAATAAAATGATACTTATATCTCACTGAGTATAATGTGATGCAGGGAGAATATTTTTTCTAGATATATGAGGGTTTTTCACTTTTTATGTCTGACTTAAAAAACAGGCTTATTCTTGTTGAAGTTAGCTGTCTTAGGATCCATTTCAGAACTTATTAATTGTTCATGTGTTAAATGTGCTCCTCTTCTTAAAAAGCCATACATTATTTTCTTAATTGCAATTAATTAAATTAATTCACACAAAGAAGGTGAGCAATCAAATATCCTTCTCTTTATTGGAAAGCAGACTTCCTAGAGAGAGAGTTTCTATGATTTCTAATTCACAAAGAAAATTAGGTGCACAAATGACTCACACTACTTGGGGGTAGTTCAAAGACGATACTCCCGACTGCAATCAGTCTGAAAGGATTCGTCTCTTATCAGTTCCAAATCTCAAGTGATGCTCCAAGTAGACTAACAATGGTTTTGCTGAATTATTGCTTTTTAAAGTCACCCGTTTTGGATGTGTAGTTAAACTGAAGGGCCTGATGTGCCTCATCTCTTGTGCAATAAATTGTGTTTCCAAATACAGTGCTCTGCAGCTGGTGGGATTACCTGGGGCTCACAGCAATGCAAACGAAAACTGACTGTGATCCTGAAGGGATGCCTGCATCAGCATTGCTTGGGAAACATCACACAGCTGTATTGGCAGTTTGCAGCATGTGAAAGAGAATAGAAATGCTTTCATGGGTGTTCTTTCTCTGTAAATGTTGCTGCAAGAGAGGCTTGCTGGATAGAGTATAAAGACCAGGTGATATTTTTTTAATTCATTCTTTTAGTGCTGGGTGTCCTTGCTTAGATCCCCTGCTACACTGCCTTTTGGAAGTATCAGTCTCTTCCTGTGATTGATTAATTAGTCTTTTGGGTTTTAACTTTTGTTGTTGGCAACTATAGCAAGAAATCTCAGACTTTTGACTTGACCCTAACTGTATTTGATAGAGGAAAATTGAAACCAGTTGAACATTGCAACATGTATTTTCTTTAATGAAACAGTGACTTTTCAGCCACTACTTTAGGTGAGCTCTTTCAGCTCTTAGAAGGTGTGAAAAAAATCACTGTCCTGTCTCCCAGGGGTATGCAAAGAAGGTGATCTCTTACTAGCTCACATTTACATATGAACTTTGTAGCTATAGGAACCTAAACAAAAGTCCAGCTTCAGATTATCACTGCTTGATAGCTACTATTTTTGTTAAAATGATACGTGAAATTGGTCAGTTGCAAATAGATGACTCTTACATAATTTGAAGAAAAAAAATGTAAATAGCAGAAGTGCCTCTTGAAATCATCATAAAAACTACTTGAATTTTAAGAGTCACTTACAGTGTTGTTCAATGAAAAAAGGCAGTCAAGTGAATGTAAAAGATATACAGTGCTCAAACCAAACATCTACCAATTAAAAAATTTGGTACCACTCCTCAAGACACTGTATTTTGTTTGACTCTTTATGCTATTTTATTTGCAAGCATTAAGGCCACCTATACTTCCTTGCTAAAGGCACATAATGATACTTACCTTATTTTCTATTTTTGCAATCTATGGATGAAGGCTATGGAAGAGTGAAGAATTACTAGTACTGTACCTGATCATTCCACAGAGTGCTTTAAAATTATACAGGTAAATCAGCAACCACTGCTAGATTTGCAAAATGAAAGTCTGCTTGTAATAGAGAATACCACAACAAATAGACCTGGGAAGTTTTTTTCCTTAAGTAGCCACATATAGGCATCCCATACATTGAAAATACTCATTTGTGCACCATTGCTTCAATTTCTTTGTGAATTAGGAATTCAAGATTTAGAAGGAATCCCTCCTGTGTAATCCACCCCAACCCTCTCCTGAACTTGGCTCTGAGAGGAGAGAGTTAAGGGGCACAGGGTGGATAGTGGAAGGGGAAATGAAGATATCATTATAGTTTGGTGTGTAAGTTCCATGCAGAGCACAGGCCAAAACAAAATTTAAACATGATAAACCTGCAGTGAAGGTATTAAAGTCTAGTACAACTACAGTAAAATGAATAAACAGCAGCCTTTTTTACCAGCAGTATATACAAAATTTAATACTACATATTTCTGTCTGCTTATGTCACCTAATTTACAGATATGCTCACATATCACAGAGATCAAAGACGAAAAATTTTAGCTCAGTTTTCAAGTTGTGCTTTGGATACACCATTCTGTGCTTCCATTCTTTACATATTCATGCTTTGTAACTTTAATGTATGCATAAGTACCCAAACCTGTGTTGGAATAAATTTAAGGTTGCAATTTGAAGAATTAGATTCAGGTAAAGTCTGGATTAACTGTTATCCAGGTTTTATCTTGTACTGCTGTGCATAAATGAATATGTGAAATGCAATTGAACCTCCTTATCTAGTTGTACTGAACCTAATTCAAATTTTGAGACTCATGTTGACACCACTAAGAGTTTTATGCACAGATCAAATGCAAGATTAGGTAGTTATTTCTAGGCTTTTGTGTTTTTCAGCTAGAATTTCTATCCCAGTGTTGTTGAATACATTTTTATCTCACAATGAAAATGAAATTTTATTGACGTGTACGAGCATGAAAGTGCACACAAGTAAAGCACCAGAATTGTTTGAATTTTCTTTCTCCTTGGGATAACATACATATTAATAAAATTGCACAGCATCATCTATGTGTTAAACCTGAGCACCTATCTTCATCCTTGAATACAGCAGCATAGAGGAATGAAGCACCAGCTCTTCTAGGCTTGAGAAAACCACCTCAGAACAGGCAGGCAGTGGCCCATGGTGGCTTGAAACCTGAATGAACTCAGGCCCCAGAGTGGCTCACATGAGCACCCTGGGTCAGAGTCATTCCAGGGCAGTCACTTTGCATGTGAGTTACTTTACAAAGCCCCTGCTTTTAAAATAGTTTTTAAAATATTGGAAGGAAGTAAAATGAAAGCAATTTTTCAGTTTAGATAGGTAAACTATTTTTTTTTCCAATAGATAATCATTTATCCAGCAAAGATTCACCCCAGAGAGACTTTTAAAAACATTTGTACATAAAAAAGCACCTGCACTTTTTGGCTTAAAAGCAAAAAGGCTTTAAAACTATCATATACTTGCATGTTTTACCAGCTAATAGACTTACTTACCACTGCTCAGGATAGATGGCATTGTGCCTTAGTTTCCACTGCCCTATGCCATACTTTCTTTAAAGGGATTTAATTACATACCAACATAATTATTAAAATCACATGCTTCCTCTTTCACAATGTCCAAAAGGCAAGTGCATTATGCTAAAAAGTTAGACAGAAAACCTTTTTTCCTAAAGCTTTGTGCTGTAAAGGATGTAATAGTAAGCAAGGTTTGTGGTATTAAAGAGAAAAGCGCTTTCCATTTTCCTAAGCAATTAAAAGATGTGAATTTAACATGCATTACTATCTTATTGGGAGGATTTAGGCTCCACATTGATGAGAGAAATAGTTTCTTGAAGTGTTTTTCATACAGAACATGAGAAGAAATCAGTCCTGCAAACCTCCAGAAAGATTTTGGATATGATATCAGTCATACAAGTACAAATCCTTTTGTTTCAGTGGGGATATTCTGGAATTAGAGCAAAAAGCCAAGGAGCTTTGCTTGAGTTCTGTATGAAAAAAGAAATCACATTTATTTAATAAACTTTTCTGCCTTTATGGGGGAAAAAATACAACTTACCGTACTGACTGGTATGTGTACTTTTATAACATTAAGCAGAAGGAGAAAAAACCCCACTGAACAGAAGGGAAAAACAAGAGCTTAGGAAAATAAGGTAGAAAGCACCCACCTTCCACATAGTTGTCTTCTGTAAGCACATAACAGGGAAGGAGAGAAAAGGAAAACATTCATTAAGCAGCATGCAGACTGGAACTTGCCATTGCATGTCTTTATCATGCAAGGCATCAAACACAACATGCAAGTGCTCCATTGCTACAATCCAGAGGGAAAAACAAAAGCACCAGGGAAGCAGTGTTTCCTCTACTTAACAAAATGCATGTGATATGAAACAAAACAATACTCTTTCCAAAGTGCAAAAAATTGTACAGGATTTACTGCAGCTCTTTGTACATGCAATTATTATTATTGTTAGTTATTAATCAGAGGCTCTTCTTGTAAGACTTTTGTAACTATATTTTAAAGCCACCAGTCATTTGTGATAGGGATTCTAAGTTCATTTGGTTCTACTTTCCCATTCTGAATTCTCCTGGATGATGAAGTAGATGATTTTAAAGTTAAGAAAACTTAAATTCTTGAATATGCTGAGAAGATGTTACCACAGGCAGCATGGCTGATCCTGCAGTCATTAGTGAGGCACTCTGGTCATTGGGTCAAATCTCCAAATCCAGCAGGGAAAAAAATGGCGCTTAAACTGGGTGGAATAACTCAGAATTGTTGGATCATGTCCTACAGAATTGGTCAGCATAAGAAACTTGCACACTGTAAAAAATCAATTCTCTGCCTGGTACAGACAGCAAAGGCCACAGCAGTGCCAAGGATGGGTTCTGCCCCCAGATTATCACAAAAGGAATTTTGCCTAAGGAAAATTTCACGAAGGAAAGGCTGCCATCAACAAGCAAAATTTGTTCTTTCATCCCCAACCCAGCCATCAATATGGGGCACAAGAAAGAAGGTTCTCCCAAAGCTTACAAAGCAAAAGGGGACTAAAAATTGCTAATGAAGTGGACAGAATTTAAAGCTGAGAAAGAGGCTTGGTGTCCCAACACTCATGTTAGCATCTATAGCCCTCAACTGCTCCACTGGGAAGGTGATTTTGAGGGAGTATTTCTCTGCTACCCATTATGATCATGACTGAGGAGAGGATAGGAGAGAGAAAATGGGAGAGGTAAAATAATGAAGGAAAACCATCACAGAAGTCAAGGAGATGGACGGTGTGGAACCAACGAAGAGACGGGGAAGGGCGACAACACAGCAGTCTGACTGCCTGGGAAACCCCTTGCTGCAGTTTATGTTTTCTCCCCCAATGCTTCCCAGGGAGGAAGCACACAGAAGCCAGTGCAAACTGAGGGCCAGTTCTGCAATTATGGGTCATTTTGCATGGAGTCATCCCATAGGAATAAAGCCTTTTCATGTGACCATGAAACTAAACTAATTTTGATATATTGTAATCCAATAAAAGAATAAGAAAATGAGTTACACAGAACTGGGCTTAATGATATTTTTAAGCACAGTCATTTCCTCCCAGAATGTGTCACTTGTCATAGTGAAAAGCCTTTATAAGTCAATTCCAGGAGGCACTGAAAAAGGTCATCAAAACTAGACAGTATTCCAACAAATAATTTGAAAATCTTACCACTTTAAAAATAATAAATGCTATAAATGATGAATAATAGGGGTTTAAGTTTCTCAGTTTTTAGTTCTACAGTTAAGATATTATAATTCACCTTTTCCATTCACACACCCTAAATCAAGAAATAGAATAAAATTCACTGAGAAAATGCAGAACACCCAGTTTCACAAGATACAGATGTTATGTTCTATACTCGACGTAAATTAGGGTGATGTTTGGGCTATTAGAAATAGCAGCTCTTAGCAAAACTTTTCTGGAAAAGCCTTCTACCTTTAACTGCATACAGTAATTTCCTTCCTTTAAGTAAAAAAAAAAACCAAACAGCCAAACTCAATGAAAAATGAATTAGTTATTTCAGTTGTAGTATAACTGCAGGCTCTTTCATCTAATTCTGGTTATCACAGTGTTGATATATTGCAATATCAACACTGTCATGGCGTCCTTTTTGGTGGCCATGCTTAGCTTAACATGATTTTTTAAAACCAGCATATAAACTTGCTGACAGGCCTGTTCAGTTCCTCATGATGTCAGAGTCAAAGAAAAGGGTTCTGAAAATGACATCATAGGCAGCATTAGATGGTTAAACTCATTTGGCTACAGGGTTTAGCATATTTTGTTTTCTATCATGAGTAAAAATTCTATCTTAGCAATAATTGGTATGCCTTTTTTGATGACTTTCACCAGAAAGATTCATACTAGCTGAGCAGCTTCCCCTAAATGTCTGATTGATTAAACTTTTAAGTGATAGCAAGTTAAGCTGTCAAAACATTTTGAATTAAATAAAATGGAAAAAAGTCGAATTCCTACTCTGTGAATTAACAGTGTATATAGCCAAACCCCTATGCACTAGTAAACAGCAATGAAAATTCATTCCTCCACAGGTTTTTGTCATGGTAAGTTAAACCATCTTAAACAGTTTTGCAATCTAAGAAAAAAATTAATTCAGCTTCTTTATGGTACTTTACAAGGCTTTTACATTAGATTAGTGTTGAGCACTTTTCTTTAATTAAGGTAGTTTGTTTGTGATGGATGATATATTTCCATATCACTAGCACTTCATTTGGCTTTCCTGATTCCCATTTTCTTGTCATAGTCTGTTCGTCTAAGCAGAATCTAAGAAGCCAGAAGGCCCAAATTCTAGCCTTGCTTTTTATTCATTTTGCTTACTCCAGCCACTCTTCAAACAAAACAAAAAAAAAAGGAAAAAAAAAAGGAAAAAAAAGAAGAAAAAAAAAGGAAAAAGGGAAACTCTTTGAAAGCTATGTATACAATCAAGTTGCAGTTCAGAGGGAACAAAATTTTCCTCATTTAAATCAGGAGTAACTGTATTTATGTCATTAGAGTTGCATTGGTGTAAAATTTCTGTAGCTGGAGGAGAGTAGAGCCGTACTACGCATTTCTGTCACTGCTGATGATTTAGCCACACACAGTCAGAATTTACCCACATTTATATGCATCCACTCTAAGGGACCTTACAGTCTACTGAGTAGCTCTTGACAACAGTGGAACTCAAGGTTTTCAGGACCCAAAATGCCAGGTCCAAATGCTGCAGGCAGTGGCACAGAGCAGCTCCTTCCTTCTCTGCACCAGCTGATTGTACCAACGACTTTTCACCATGAAAACAGGTGACTTTCTCTTCAGCATTCTGACTTCAAAGAGATGTGGGGACTCTTCTACTTTTCACTTTGCCCCGAGCTCCTCACTTGAAGAACTAGAGGATTCTTATCCATGGCAAATTCTTATTTCAGACCTTTCCCCATGCCCACCACCAACAAAATCAATTGCCCTGCTACTTTCTGTGTTTGCAGCCTAATTCCTCCAGCCAAAGTCTGCTCTCAGTGCTACATGTGTAATCTGTTGCCTGTTCATATTGAGCCAAATACTGAGTTGATTTAAATCTGTTATGACACAGTTGAAATCAGAGGAACTATACAACTCACACAGGCTGTGAGTCTGGCTTATTATCTCCAGAGAAAGTGTCTCAGGCTGTCCCTGCTGAACTGAGAGCAGGTTTTGCTCCATATTTTTTTTGCAGCAAAAGCACAACCAATTATAATTATTTTAGCATATCACTGTGTTTTAGGGATATGAAAATGTGAATAATATTTTTACAGTACATTTTTACTAATTAAAGAATCATTTTAATATTTCGTAATTCTTCATGGAAACCTTGATTTAAAAAAACCCAACAAAACCTGACTCTTTCTATGTTTAGTGGTTATTTCTGCTATTACATTTTTTTCATCTGCTAGAGTATTTACACCTTTACCACACAATTATGTAAGAACTGTATTTTCATGACAGAAGAAACAGTACATTAGTATTTTGAAATTACAAAACCAGAAACAACACTATAAGAAATAGCATATTAGCAGTGGCTATATTTTTATAGCGTTTTTTTTTTTCTCTTGACAATTGTGATTCACAATCACATTCCAGAAAGGAAGGATACAACATACCACAGACATATTCTATGAAATTTCAAAAGGGATTCAGAAGTATGACAAGTGGTGAAATAGCCTGAAATAAAGCTATATTAAGAAGGTGTCTTGCAACAAAATTGATGGCTAGAAGTTTAAGATACAAAATTTTGTTTTCTCAAAGAATAATGCATAATCACTCTTCTCTCTAAATTTATCTACAAAAAAAAAAACTGTACTCAGAAATATCATTTCAAGGGGGAGATTTATCTGTGGAACTGTTCTCAGCGTTTCTTGGATAGTGTAATTTAGCTTGTCCCCTTTCTCAGATTGGTAGAGAAATTGGTTTTATTGACATGGTGTTCTAAACAAAATATTTGCAAAGGTTATGAAAATATGAAGTATGTTATAAAGCCTGAACAGTCATATAGTCAATAATGACGAACTAAAGCAATATATTGAATATCCATGGTCATGAGCATTGATCTTCTCAATGCTGTGTATCTCACAAATTCCATTAGGATTATTTGCATTTCTTAGAAATGTACTTTTGAAAAATGCACTGCACATATTGATTGCCATTATTGACTGCAATTATGAATAATTAGAAATGGAATATACAGACACCTAGTACAGAACTCTGATTTTGTTGCCGTCTTCTTGCGTTTTGAGTAAATAGGGAAACAGTATTTCCCAAACCTGTTGCAATTCTTACACAAAATCTATGAATCTACCAGAATCTAGGGAAGAGGGCCTGGGAGTTCCTACATTTCCACATGGCTTCATTAGGTCTGAGATCAATGTACAGCCCATCCAAGTCTCCACACAGCTTTGGACAGACCCAGTCAGAGGACTTTGCAGTGCAGTTGGTAGAAATATGAAGGAGACTTTATTGATATTTTTTGGGTGGAAAGGAGAAATTTCAGAATAACAGGAGTTTGGCCCCATTCTAGTTTCATTCTCTACCTATGTCTCTTTGAGGATCCCTTCTTTTCTGGAAAGAAAGGCGAGATCCTGTCAGGAACACTAACAGCCTGCCTTGACTGAAAATAAGGACAAGACTTTCTGCCAAATGAGGATCATTAGGGCACAATTAGGTGTTTTTAACAGCTTTTTACAAGACAAAGCCATCAGCACAAATTCAGTACGCTTCTGTAAATCCCAGTAACATCCATGAATTTATTCTAAGTGAGGCCATTTTTCTGGACAGTATCCCAAGTGCTTTGAAAATGAAATAATGACAAGATCACTTGAGTTAAGCTACTGTAGATGAGCTCCAAGTGTGAAGCAGCAAGTAAGGGGGGCAGTGCAAGTTTTGAGTGCACAAGCAAAGAAATAATGAATAGAAATAGAATATGGCATTATTTTTTGTGGCATAACTAAAATCTTTACTGTGTTTAGTTCCAGTGTCATGTATTTAAAAGAAAATAACAAATGAGAGAGGTTTCAGAAAAAAACTTTCCCCAGAGTCATTCATGTCATTAAAACCCTAAGAAAACTCAGCAACAATGTCTTACAAAGAAAGCCCTAAGATGCTCAATCTGTAGAATATACTCAAGGTAAGATTAAGAGGTGTCTGAATGCAGTCTATAACTATCAAAAGTTCCTGATAGCTGGAAGTCCTTTCAATCAGACAAAGACTGTGATCAAAAGTCAGAAAAGTTCAAACTGAAAAGAAGACAAAATATTCAATAAAGATAAAATAAGCATTGGCAATTCTTGGAAATTCTTCCCTGAACTCTTTAGAGAGAGGCTTTCTCTAACAGACACTGTATATCAATCATTGCTTTTTGTAGGGCTGCATTATAGGAATCACTGGAAGAGATTCTGCCTTTTGCCATTTAGGAGGTTAGGTTAGCATTTTCACTGTGGTACATTCTGGCCAGAACTCCTATGAATCTATGCATTTTCTCTAGTTAAATGAGAACAGAAACCAAGCATAAACAGCAGCAAATACTTTGACACCCTGTTAAACACAAAAGTGTTCAAATAAATTGTTTTCTCAGAACCAATCTCTGCATCATTTACAAAAAGATTTCACTGAGAAATATTTCCCATGAAGAACTCAAATATAATGAGTGAAAAAAACAATTCAGACAAATTCCTATTTTCCCTGTGGTTCACAACAGGACAATACCCCCAGCCACAATTTACTTCTACCACCTGTTATATTTTTTAATATCTTCTCCAGTTATCTGAGAAACAGATGAAAAACAGAATCCAAATCAAGACGTAATTAAATCACTACTCTTTCTGAGGCAATATTTTTTCTGTGTTATTTCATTCCTGTGCAGATTTATCACTTTTCTAACGCTTATCATAACAAGTGTATCAAACATGAATACATTCAACATTGCTTTAGTTTAATGCTATTAATCTATGATGATTCTATTGTTACATATTTTTAGATATTACACATCTGAATAGGATTTCGTGTCCTTGGAGCCACGGAAGTTAACAAATAAGCACATCTTTGATACTTACATCTCCTTTTTCTCAATTGCTTCCTGGAACTGAAATTTTGGAAATATACTTGTTCTCTTCTCTTAATAGTTTTTACCATACAAACTTCAACAGTCTCAGGGGAGAGATCATATATAAAAGTTACTGCCTTTTAAATTGTATTACAATCCCAAGCAATTTTACTTTGGCCATATTTCCCCACCTCATTAAATGTTTTTTTTTTCTCCAAAATGGGTCTTGCTACTCTCATATTTACTATACTTATGACTTGCCTACAATACATCAATTCTTTAAAGAAATTTTCATCAGTCACTGGGACAAGCATTGCTGGGTCTGTGTCATGGCTGTAGTAACTGCAACCAGGGACCAACTTTATTTTAATAATTGAATTTAGTAACATTAATAGAGGTAATGAAAAGAGAAATAAATCATTTGCATATGTGAAGGTGAATCAACTAAACACATTCCCTCCTCAGTGGTTTAATTTCCATGCATAAATAGGAAATGAAACACAATGTAAATCTATGTATTTTACTCAGTGACCAGATATGCTTTAAGAACTGCTGCTCTTTTCCCATTTATCCTTGGGAACTATCTCTCTGGATCTGACACATTCAATTTCCACTGAAAATCTCTGGGATTTACACATTTTACCTTGCTTTGTGCATTAGGACTTCTTCCATGTAATCACTAGAGGCCTTATTTCCTATCACAGAGAATGAACAGACTGGCTAGAACTACAAACTGACTGTATATGGTTCACTTTACAACTCCTCTTTTCTTCCTGGCATTATTTTTATTCCTTTGGATTTTCCTCAGTTTCACCCTGCTGGGTGAATGGCATGAAAATATATTTTCAGGCTATTCCTATCAAAAGCTTTCATACAGAATTAACTCTTCTGGCTGGCAGAGAGCAATGTCAAGTACAGATTATGTTCTATGAAAGCAATGTGGGGTGATACAGGTATTTCTATTTTAAGAATACCTATTTCGAAATTAATTTGATAAATTCATGATGTAACATATTTCAACACCTTTTTTAATAAACAGTTGTGAAATGAGGAATAAAGATTTTTCAGGATTACTTGTGCTTGTTTTGAGGTATATGAGAGTAGAAATATGCCCAACATTTCCTTATTGCACTGTGCTTTGTGCAGTCAATTACGGCTATCCAAGAGACTGCAAAATCAGGCCCCAGTTACTATCAGAAGAAATCAAATCCCTCTCCAATCATCCTTTCAGCAAAAACTGGTGTCTTAGACCCATTAATAGAATAGGATTAGCTGAGCTGACAGTGAGCAAAAATGCTGTGCAGTGACTGAATGGCAGAAGTAATTTTCCAACTGGATGGCAGCTTTACGGAGGTGATGATCCAGTGGATAACATGAGCAGGACGCTCAAAGGAGAAGAGGTCGTGGGTTTTGTCCATGAGAGGGATATATTTTTACACAATGCTTCCTAAAACTTTTCTACTGCTTTTGTATTGAACAGTGTACTGGCAGCTATCTACACTTACACAATCTCGACTGTGCAAATATAGCATTTCTCGTTTATAGCACTTACTAAAGAGTGAAGACATATGACTGCACATTTTGCCTATCTGAGATATTCTATCAGGCCCTGACTCTGTATCTGGATACTTGTGCCTTCCCAGACTGGTACAACACCAAAATTAACAGGACTGCATGCAAAGTCAGCCATATTTTTGTATTCACACACTGTCTTTATAAAAAAAGAGAGGAATGTTTATGTGCTATCCTGATGCCATGACTTTGACACAGACGGCTGAAGATGATTTGGTATGAAGTGTTCTTGAGAGTTAGCAGCTAAAAATGTAGAAGACACACTGTACACAATTAAAAATAGAGTACCAATATTCTAAATCATTTTGTTGTATAGTTCTTCAGCTAGCCACCATAAAATTTTCTTGGCTACTACTGAGATTCATTTTGTGGATGTGAACTGAGCTGAAGCTGCCTTTGGAAGACATTAGAATGGTATAGAACAAACCTTCTCCTCATTTAAATGGGAATTTCCTCTGAAGTGAGTAGAGCTGTACCCTGGAAGTCAGCATATGGTAACCAAGTTCTTAATTTGACATCAAATTAAAATTTAATCATAGCTATCTGTGACTGCAAGTGAACAAAATAGATATCTTTATTTTTTTTAAATGAACTTAATTTTCTCCTTTATTAGTCTACAAGCATTTCAATGCTAACACTGAATGTTATTCTGATTAATTACTTGTTATAGATAATGACAATTAATCTAATTACAAGTAATTTTAAAATTTAAAAAAATCAACATTTCTTCACTTAAAATCTGGTTATCCTTAGCTAAAGTAAGACTGATACATCTCTTCATTCCATAGATTTTACAGAAGCTGCAAAAGGATGATTTTATTTTTTTTTTTTAGCCACGTGAATGCCTGGATTGAGCTTCCATGTGTCCAGAGTACTTACACACATTGCAATCAGTGAGGTGCTTTAGAGCTGTTCTTAATTTTCATTAATCACTTTGATATGAATTGGTTAAAGTTATTTTCTTGGCATGAGGATATATATTGTAACTTTTATAACACTCCTAAGTGACATAACAGGCATTGGTTTAGTATAGGTGAAAAAGGTGGCTCTGAGAAGGAGAAATTGTACCTGACGTGCTTTTGCAACCCATGGTATTAGGGTGAGCTGCACTGATTTATCATCTATGAGTGTTCCCATCTCAAAACTGCACAAATAAAATTTCTAGTGGTAGTAGATAGCAGTAAATATTTCAAAATAGTCCAGTATCTGGGGTTAATAGAAATTAATCCAAGACAGCTAGTTCTTCTCTTCCTACGAGTTAATCAGTAGCACAGAATCACACAATGATTAAGGTAGAAAAGGCCTCTGTAGATCATGTTGTCCAACCTCCCTGTGCATGCAGGCAGGGTTGCCTACAGCTGGTTGACCAGGGTCATGCTCAGATGGCTCTGGAATATATCCTGTGTTGGAAACCCCACCATCTCTCTGGGTAAGCTGACCTGTCCCTATGGGAATCTTATGGGAGACAGTGTCAAAGTCTTTATTGAAGTCCAGGTAGACAACATTCATCTACCATGTCAGTCAACTCATCGTTGAAGTTTGTGAAGCTGGTCAAGCATGACTTACCCTTGGTGAAGCCAACTCCTGATGATTTTCTCATCCTTAATGGTTTCCAGGATTATCTGCTCCATTTTGTTCTCAGACAACACTGAGTCTTGTCAGCCTGTCGTTCCCTGGTACTTCTTCTTACACTCCTTGAAGATGGAAATGACATTTGAGCTCTTCCCACTTTGGAACTTCTCCCAGCTTCTGTGATTGATCAAAGATTATCTTGAGTGGCCTCGCAATGACAGGTGACAGTTTCCTCAGCATGGTTGCATCCCATCAGGTGCCATGGACTCAGGTATGGACAGTTTGCATAAGTATTCTCTGACCTGATCCTTTCCACCAAGGGTACATCTACCTTGGTCCACCATTTCCCCTTTTTCTCAGGGACCTGGGAGTCCTGAAGCTGGATTCTGCTACTAAAGGCTGAAGAAAAACAAGGCATTCAAGACCTCATTCTTTTTTGTGTCCTGTCACCATGTCCCCTCTCTAGTGGACAATGGGTCCACATTTTCCCTGGTCTTTTTGTCAGTAATGTACTTATAGTAGCCCTTCTTGTTGCCTTTGACACCTCTGAACAGATGAAATTCCATTTGGGCTTTGGCTTTCATCACTTCACTCTTGAATGCTCAGACAATGCTTCTGTACTCCTCCCAGCCCCACCTGTCCTTGCTTCTACCCTTTGTAGGCTTTTTTTATTATTATTTTGTGGAGGTGATCCATAAATACTAACTTGAAGGCAACTGTTGTGAGCTTTCTTCTCACTCTCCTCTGTGTCTTCAGAGTCCTGAACTCCACCGTGGTCACTGCAGACAAGGTTTCCCTGATCTTTACATTCTGAGAGAGCCCCTCCTTTTTGGTGTATGTGATCCAGTAGACTACCTCTCCTCATTGGCTCTGCTCTTATTTGGAGCTGGAAGTTACCACCAATACACTCCAGGAGCCTCCCTGGTTGCTTATATCCAGCCATGTTGTCCCCTCAGCAGACATCATGGTGGCTGACATTCCCCATGAGGACCAGGGCCTGTGAGTGTGAAGCTCCTCCTATCTGTAGGCCTCATCTGCTTGCTCTTCCTGATCAAGTGGACTATAGCAGACACCTACTATAATGTCATTTTTGACAGCTCTTGAAGTCTTCCTTATTACCTTGGTGCCTTTCTGAAAGAAATTTCTCAGATATGTACCTCGATGCTCATCTTCAAACACTTCACATTTTTTCCTAAGCCCACATTTCCTTCAGTATATGGCACGTGAGTTATTTTTTGTTTAGTCATGCCGTAATGTAATTCATGTATCATAATACATCAGCACAGTAGCACGCTGCCAATGAAAATGTGGGAAAGCATCTTTTCCATTTTTAGCTCGTTCACAGCTGGAAAATTGGTTAGGACAACAAAGATGGCATCAAGAAAAAGAAATATAGGATTCTTTAGCGAAGAACCATTTCTGGTATAAAACTTTATCAGAACCAATTCTAACATCTTCTCACAAAAACTTTTCCTCACAAAAAGTTGTCTCTGTGTTGCCCCACAGTACATATGAAGGGGACAGTGGAGAACATTGTGATGACCTTTCATGGGACTGAGTCAAATAGGAGCTCAGAAAGAAATTACTGAAAACATCTAAATGTTAGAGCTATAGAAGGAGCTACAGGGGACACAAATATTACTGGTTGAGTAATACGAATAAATAGATCTATTAAAATGTGAATCTGAATGTATTTCTTAGATTGCATTCTTTTGAGGTTGCTTCTTAAGAATGATATAAAATGGTATTTCTTATGCCTTTAAAGCAAAATATTAATAATAAGTGGATTAAGCAAACTTTGCAACAATAAAAGTCCTTCTCTGGAAGGTAAATGCTGGCAAATAACAGAAATCTTGTTTGATTGTTAGCCCATTATTGAAATGAACACACAAATCATCTGCTTCCTAGTTTTAATTCATGAAGAGGAGGAATAATTCTGAGGTTCCCAAAGTGGAAAAACTCCTACATCTAAACCATAATTAAAATTTCTTTCCAGCAGAGTATTTATGCCATTAAGCAATTCACAGAATTATAATGATGAAAGCAAGGATCCTGTATCATATAACTTATGTACTTAATCAAGTTAACAAACCTCCCAAACAAAGCACAAACATTTCTGGCATATTTTTTCAAATCACATTTTCGGAACAAAGAATCTTTCTGTATTACTAAGAGAGAAACTCATATTTGAAGGAGGTAGAATTTTTATGAGTGTATTCTGAATACATAGACGACATCAGAATATGAACAGTCATTCATGTAATAATAATGCCTTATGCAATGTAAAGGGTGTATAAATGCAATGAATGCAGACAACAGAGTGAACAATCACTGATGTGCTATGGTTCAACTAGTCATATCAAAACAGAAACAATCTTCACACTAATCATAGGAAAAAGATTTTACTTCACTGACACAAAACTCCAGAATGTCACATCAAGCCAAGGGACAGAAATGGATCACATTGAACTGCAGGAAAAGCCTCCTTACAAGTCAACAAAACAAAAACTAATGAAAAGGAAGGTGTTGAATTTAAGAAAGGAGCATCAATTAATAGGATTTTGATTTTTTTCGTATGTTCCTTTGTTTAAAGGAAATAGTTCAAAGAACTGTGATTCTATAATTATAGCTTGTTCCAAAACAAAACTATAAAAACTGTACAAAAGGCACTAACAACATAATTTAAATTATTTTCAATTGTAAAGCTCTTTATATCGCAGGTTAAAAAGTGTTTGATCCATTTTCTTATTCTGCTTTTTGCAGCTTATAGCAAGTGCCTTCTTGCTTTCTGAAATGCATACTTATTCCAAAAGTGTCTATTGTGAAGAACATCTAATGTTTGTAACTAATTTTCTTCTTAGAAAAAAAGAAAAAAATTCAAAGCACATTTCTCAAAACATGCTTGTAATACACGGAGAGAAGTCACCTCATTTTACTTCCTTTAAAACAAACCAACTCACCCTCCCCCACACCCCATTTGTCTCCAAAAGTACTTTAGAATATAAAGGTCTCAGGTGTTTTTCTTCTATCACTTTGAATGTGTTTCAACATTCAATATTAAAAACTATACCTTTTCATCTAGTGTGCATTTTCTGTGAGTTGCCACTGTTTTCTGTAGTGGGACAAATTCTTAAAATACACTTCTGGTTAGGGCATTGGCACAACCCTTAAGCAACGCTGATGTTACTACTGTCTTACATCCTGCATCAAATGATATCAGTATGGATTTAAAAGACACGTAAAAGATGTATCCTAACAAATACTACAATCAAATGACATAAAAAGGACATACTGTTTATATAATGTCCTACATTACGTGCTTCTCCCCTCCTCAGTAACAAATAGTCTGGTGAGAAGTGTAAAATTTAAATACTCAAACCATGTAAAATACTAGTAGAAAAATACGTGGAACAGAAAAACTGGGCAGGAATAGTCCTTATCACATACAGTGGGATCCTCTTTAGAAACCATTCAGGCGGACAGAAATGTTTTCATTAATTTATACAGCTGGGCTAAGACCTGGATTGCTCCGTGGCTCTCATAGTTTACCTGCTGTGCTGCTATTTGTCATCTGCAACTTCCATTGAGATCTCACGATGAATCACTGGAACAAAATGAGTTCACCAGTCCCCTCTCTCTGCCAGGGAAGCATTTCTAATCAATAGGTTTTAGTGCAATGGAAGTTACCACAAAGCTTTCAAGATCTGGGTTTATGTTGTAGTTAAAATGAGCTTAGTGCCACCTCTAGTGTGTAGTTGCTTCACCAAGCTCACATTATAAATTAGGTCAAGGCTCTTTGTGCAAACTGGTATTTTAGAAGATGAAACGAAAGCAGTATCAACAGAAGGTGTTGCTACTATCACAGGGAAACCATCTTCATATGTTTTATTTGTGGATGCCTACATACACACATATTTAGATACATATTTAGATGTGATCGGAGACAGTAAAAATAGGTCAAATAAATTTTTCATCTAAATTGATTTGAGCGAGTATGCAATGGGAAAGTGCAGATTCTGACGGAAGATATGGTTATGTAAATCTCCACTGAGACAAGAGAGCTACTTCAAATATATGCAGACTGGTTTAAGTCCCTCATAACACAAGTTGGAATCTCTGGTTGAGACCCCCCCAAACTCATTTAAAATTAGAATTCTTCTCTTAGAGTTGCATCATTCAACTCCATACACTTTGGAGTTTAAGAAGAGGACAAAGGCATTTAGAAATAAAAGATCTCATACAAGTGTCGGCTATTTATTTCTTCTTTGTCAAGCTGTTGTAGAAAACAGCTATAGTAACAAACAATAAATAATGTAAGCCAAATCCAGTGAAGACTGGAGTAGAGATTTGATCTGTGTAGGAACACATGTCTTCTAAGTCCCAGTTCCTCCAGGACTGAAGAGTAGTGTTTCACACGTGCTGGAAGAAGACAGTGGTACAAAGCAAAACTGAAGTTCACTCTGTAGCACTAACAGCAGCCATGCTTCTCTGAAGTGAGACAAATGCCCCAGTGGAAATTTCAGGTCAACAGGAACATTGCAATGGGATTACAGGATTGGGCTGAAACGGCTGAAGTTGGCACAGAGAGTTTAGTCATTGTGCAGCGGTGACGCTCATTTGGTATTGTTTACATATAAAAGTTACCTCACTTGCTCGTGTAAATTGAGTATTCCCCCCTGGAATTTGGTAGTTTTCTTAGCAAATAGAAAGAGGATGTAAACATTAAAGAAGAACAGCAATAACAACAATAATGGGAGAAGAAGAATTTAAAACAAAAAAGGGGGGAAATAAGGAAGAGAATAGCGATTTCTTTTGGGAAAATTAAGTGTGTAAGAGTTAGTGTAACTTACTCAGCACAATCCCAGGAATCTCACTGACCTTGGGAGGTTTTCCAGGAGCCATTCCTTACACAAATATTTTCTGAACAATTATAAAGCATTGGAGCCACCTTTTTCCCATTTATAAGCTGATTATTTTTTCTTTTTGTATCCATTTTCCTTTAACAAATATATTTATTGGGGCCATTTAAAGGAAACAGTACTGACATTTCAGATCTGTTTCTGTATATCTCTCTGAGTAATTCTCATGGTCATGTGAAATAAACTATATTAAGGTTGCTTGTTTTGTGCTTGGGATTTTTTAAAATATTTTATTAAAAAAACGAGTTGCAATTCCAGGCTTAGGTAGGAAAAAAAATACAAAAGATAATTGCCTTTTTTCACCTTCAAAGAACAATTTAAATATATTCAGGGCAAACTATGAACATGATGGTGATTCTCTGTACCATTTGAAGTCTTTGCCCATTGTGCTTCTAGGGCAAGGCATGGGGAATTATTGATAGCTGTAAGAGGAAGCTGGAGGTCAGTCTACCGGTCAGGGTTAGACTAAGACTAGTTGAGCTTGATATCCAGGGATAAAAAAAAGAATTACACTCATTCATCCGTGTGAAATAGCACCCCATATGGAACTGTTCAGAAAGCATTTGGCTGAACAGTCTTAAGACGTAGAGAGTCTCACTAGAAAAACCTCAAACAAAAGAATTCCTAGGCAATAGATTTTCTGGCAGCCTTCTCTGCCATGGAAAGCAAAGTAATAAGTGTGTACCATTGTCCTCAGTCTCTACCAGCATCTCCCGCTGACTTGGAGAGATGCTGTTCACACAAAACAAGGCTGATGTAAGATCAGCAGCTAGGCAAGTACACAGTTTTTCACTACGAAATTTTCAAACTCATATGCCCAAATTTGATTTCCAGTGCAGTATCAACAAATCCTGTCACTGTTTTATATTGGTTTGTGAACAAAACATTGCAGGGCTAATATAAGGGTGATTTGAATGGAAGGCAAAATATTTGTAAAGAAACTGAACAACAGAAATGGGTGAACTGTTAGGTAACACAGGACACATTACCTTGCTGAACAGGACCCTCTCTAGAAGACATGATGTGAATATCAACTTACACATAGAATGCAATATCATTTATTGTGCTACAGAGATCCAAAATATACTTTAGTAGACTCTGGAACTTTAGAACACTCATTCTTCATATGAATGGAAAAAACCCCAAACCATACCACCCTCAAAAAAAAACCCATGCAGGAGTTACACAGTACCTTGAAAAATCAGATTCTGAGAAAGCATTTTCATCGCTTAGGACATGAGCATCACTCCTCACAGAAAATAATCACATAGCTCTGATGTTATGAAAAAGATGGAAATGACAGTTCACAAGACTACTAGTAAACAAATATCAAGAGAAAAAATGGATCTTGGTCTCTACAGGCAGCTACAAACATACCATGAGTCCAATGTGGAGTTAAACCAAAGCATTTAATCTTGTTCTAAAACTGTATTTTACAGGCAAACTTACTCCTTTGCTTTGGAGGAAAAACTCTCCTAAATTGGTTCTTCTTAGGGTTAATTTTCACTCATTCTACTTCTATTTTTTTTTTTTTTTTTTTAATTTTTGAAGCTTGATCCCTAAAAATGTCTCGCCATTTTCAGGTGATTCTATACTCAGGCTTTGAGCATTGAGCTTGTAACTTTGAAGGGAGAAATTTTTTAGTTCAGTGATGAGGTATTCACACTTCATTAAGCAATAAAACCTCTTCAGGGTTCTACAGCGTGTTTCATGAAAGGACCTCAGCCATTTATGCTTATAAATGTCTCCATGCAGCAGACAAAAAATTTGGTAGTTAATATTTCTGTGCAAGCAGAAGTGGTGCTTGAGACTTGTGTGAGAGGCATTCAATTGAGGTGAATGTGTGCATCTAGGGCTTCTTCTGCTCGTAGCTGAGCAGGAGGAAACACAATAGTGGAATTTCAATTTGATTCAGGAAAAATGAAGAATAAAAACCATGATAGAGGAGGCTAGGCTTAGACATATAATACAGGTAGGTGATGTCCAGACAAAATTCTAGGACAGATCAGATAGGAATCATACAAGACATACAGTATTTTATTGAAACAGGAGAATTGTTTAAATTGTGTTTATTGCTGCTTCTTTAGACTATAATATCCGTGAAGATTGTTGCTATCTTTAACATGGAGGATTTAACTCTAAAACTCTGTTTTGTTAAGTAGGTAAAAATATGCTGTGTAGAATGTGATGAGAATTTGTGAGCTCCTTATTTTATTCAGCGAGGAGAATAAGGAGGGAAAGTTCCCATGGAAGTTGTTTATTGTCTAAAATCACAGAATCACAGAAAATTCTGAGCTGGAAGGGACTCACAAAGATCATTAAATGAATGACCCATATGGGAATTGAACCTTGACCTTATTAGCACCACACTCTAAATGTTTGTTGTTGTTCCTCCATTTAGACTACCTTTTATTTTTAGCAATAGTACTGTTGGAACTACTATTTTTGCAACTCTTATCAAAACTAAAAGCAGCTCTCCTACTATCAATAAGTGGGCAAGAACAGATCAGAATCTTCTGCACCCCAGATACACGTACTTATTTTTAGGAAATGCCTCCCAAGTGCAAATTTAATTTATTGCAGACTTTCCCTTTTCCCTTTAGCTTTATGTCTCCTGTAGAAAGAATTGTAGATTTAATATGAAGAACGAAATGTCAAACAGAAGAAAATAAAGAAGACTTACTTTTTTTATTCCACCAAGAGGAAAGTTAAAAAATCTCTTCTTATCAAGCGTAATAGAGAAGAAATGTTGTTATATATGCAGAAAAACTTTCTCAGGAGAGAAATAAGGAAGAGAAATATTCAGTTTAGTTGGGTCCAAACTACAGGGTCTTCAAAAAGCAACCAGAACAACAAAAGCACCACATATTATTCATTGCAATAACATTACGTGCCAAAACATCAAGCCACTTCAGAAAAGAGGTAAATACAAACAATTCCCTTAGACTTCCTCATCTACCTCTACACTGCAGGATCTAAAATGCAGAGACATGAGAAGCAGTAAAGTTTCAACAAAGGTTTATGTTGTTACAGACTTACTTCTTTCATTTCTTGGGCTACTCATGACCCTCTAAATTCCAAACCAAGCAAACTGAAATAATGTTTTTGTTGCTGGATTATTTTACTTTTCTCTAATCATTCTAGAAAAACAGCACCATAGCTCCACTTTTTCTACCACCACCATCCTTTGTCCTGTCCCTTCCTCTCTTCCAGTAACAAACTCCTGATGATACTATCACCTTCTGTGGTTAGTCAATGTAGAAACAAGTAGAGTTTTTCCACAACCTGAATACTGGGAGTAAGGAAAGGGAAAAAAAAAAAAAAATCATAATTTCTAACCTAACGGCAAAAATATTTCATATTAAAATCAAATAATCACATACCAAATTATTACAGCTACTAGCACTTTTTGTCTTTGGCCTTTAGTGTATTGGAATATTTAATTCTGTGGCTACCAGCAGTTAAGCAGAATATTTTACCAGGGATGTATCAATGTAATTAACTGTGATAAAAGCCAGAACCATGCAGGATGTTTTTCTGTCTTAAAGTGGGATAAACTCTATCTATGTCAGTCCTTATTTATCTAATGTCTTCTTATCCTCCAGTCCCATTACATCTATTTCAGTGTTTCACTATTTGCATCATTAAAAAAGATCTTCCTAGTGTTTAAACTTATACTTAATTGCTGCAATTTAACCCCATTATTTCTTCTCCTATCCATCATTGATAAAAACCCAGATTATTTATTTCCTTTTTATATCACCTTTCACAACCTGATCTTTGTCATCAGTTCCTCCCTGAGTCACTTCTTCTGTAATGTACATAACCCAAACTGTTCAGGTTTTTAATTCATAGGTCTGCTTTGTTGCTGACATGCAATGGTTAAAATTTAATGCAGAATTCCAGCCTTGAGTACTGCCCTGAGCAGAACTGGATAATTACTTCGCCATGTCTTACAAGCTGTATTTCCATTTGCAAGAGATAAAATGTTCCCTAGATTTTTTTACAACTTCATGGCTTTGCTAACCCCTGTACAGAATGTGATACATGCAGACTCACAGATTCTTTTCCAAAGAAACAGTATTTCACCAAGTTTTTTCTACACCATATTTTTGCTGTCCATAATTTCTTCCTACGCCTAACACCTTCCACTTGCTTCCACAGGGTTTTAACATATCTTTTGGTCCTTTTCTCTAATTTGTCAAAGCTGATTTTGAATTCAAAGCTTGCTCTTGAGTATGTGGTTTCTCTGCCCCAGCCCTGCATTATCACAGATTTAATAAACTTGGTCTGTGCTCTAGCATCCAGGCTGATTAAAGGAAAATAGCAAGGAATTGATTCCGGGAGGAACGCCTTGTGCTTGGTTTATCCTTTCACTTTGACAGGCAATTACTGGCAACTCGCACAGTTATCCAGACAACTTTGCATGCAATTTACTATTAATTTAGAAATTCAATCTAGCCCAAGATTTGCTAGCTTGCTTAAGAGAATATCATGCTAGACAGTGCCTAAAGATTTGTTTAGGATTACATGACATCTGGTGCTTCTTGACAATCTCTAACAATTATTGAGGAATTGTTTTAATGTAATTTGTTGCTGACCTACAGATACTCATCTCTTTCTTGCCTTGCTACTGCTAACAAATAATTTTCTTGATTATTTGTTCCAAAGTCTTCCAGGAACTGAAGTTAGGCTGGCAAGCTAGGCTTGACTCTTTTTTATTGCAAATTTAAAATTTGGCACCAAAATCCCCCTCTTGCAGTCTTTGAAAACATCCTATGCCTTTAGGAACATTCTTAAAGGAAACCTCCAACAGAGGTTAGATTGCTTCTGGCCAGCATCCTGTTAAACATCAAGGTGCAGTTCATCCCACCATGCTCATTCATGTACTGCATGGGCATCAAGGACCTGAATGAGCTGAATGTAAAAAAAAGACTGTTTTCACAAGGAATGCTTCAAATACTTATGCAGGATGGTCATGTACCTGATAAAGAAGCTAAGAACAAAGTAGCAATAAAAAGAGAGTATATTTTGCTATTTATTTCAGAAGTATTTTAGTATGCATTGAGACATTTAAGTTTGCAGCAGTCAAAGTACATATTTTAGGTCATGCAACTCCATTGAATACCTGCAAAAAATAAACATGTACATGACCTACCAAAGAATAACCACAGTTGTGTGTTGGGTCTGGCTGAGATGAAGTTAACTTTCTTTGTAGCAGCCCATATGGTGCTGTGGTTTGAATTTGTGACTAAAACAGCACCAAATCTTTCTTTGGTCCTTATTCTGCCACCCTGTGAGAAGGCTGGCAGTGGACAAAAAGCTGAGACCACACACAGTCAGGACAGCTGTCCTGAGCTGGCCAAAATGGTGCTCTGTACCACATAATACCATACTCAGCAATAAACTGGGAGGTTTTGTTTTCAAACATAACCATTGTTTGGAGTCTGGGCATCAGTCTCCTCAATGAGAATGTGGCTGCCTCTCCATCACTTGTTTTTTTCCCATCTTTTCTCCACTTATTAAATTGTGCTTCTCTTGACCCATAAGCTTTTACCTCTTATCTTTTGCTTTTCCTATTCTGTCCCTTTCCTGCTGGTAGAAAGTGAGCAAGTGGCTGGATGAGTGTGTAGCTTCTGGATGAGGTGAACTGACAACAGGTGTGTTAGATGGAACAGGATCATTCCCAAAAGTTCAAGCCATGACTTTATTACATGTAAGAACATTCTAAGAAATCTCTCTAGCAAAGTTAGTAACACAGACAGCTTAACCAGTTGAAAAAGATTGTTTAGCCATTTAAAAGTATACTGAATCCTGTTCAGACAATAATCACTGTATTGCATGCAGTAATTAGGATAATTATTTTTGCATAAAGTAATTACACTGTAATTTTTGATTGATTCAGGACCATTAAAATAATTTAATAATACATAAGTAGCACATTATGGATTTCACTTTGTCTGCAGATTTCTGTAGATTTTCCAAAATACGGTGTTTTGATTAAAATTACAGGTGTGACTGAACCACCCATTTAGCTTTCATATCCATATTTTAGTTCGTTACTTCATCCTGTAAAGACTATTTTCTAGCTTTCCATGGAAAAATGGAAGCTCTCCATACAGGCAAACCAACTCTTTGTTAATGTTCATGGTACAAGTGATAGAACTAGCAAATGTTGCTAGAAATATAATTGTTTGCACAATCTGAATTTTACATTGAAGGGCTCATACTTTTCCTGCAGATTGCACTTCAAGAAGCCACAGTTTCTGTGCATGGCAGCTACAAGAATTCATATATATCATATACCAAAATCTATTTATTTCTCAAATAAAGACGTGAACATTGGAAGTTTTTATCCATGTATTTAGTGCTGGCAATATTTCTGTCTTATGGCATTTTTACAGGCCTTGAAACAAGAATTATACTCCTAATTATAAGTTCAGACAAAGGAATTAATCATCTACAGTCAAAGCTTTACATATTTTGCTAGGTGTAAATTCTGTATCTAGAGAACAAGATTTTCTACTGTTCTCAGTACATAGGTTGCAATTCCATCTCTGCAGCAGGTTTGCACGAATGTGTAGATCAGCATTTTGCTAAATGATGTGTGAAAATAGTTACATACCTCATGTGTTTAGATTTTGAAGTTTTATATTACTTTAAATAGGTACCAGACTACAGCTGACACTTTAATAACTTTTGTGGTGTACTCAATCCAGTACTGACAGGTAGGCATTACACTGCAAAAGCTGTTTAGGAGAAAAATGACAGATCTCAGCTTCTCAGCCACCCTAAGTGGATATTATACTTTGGGACTCTATAGAGAAGCAAGTCAGCCAGCTGCTGTTACAGGTGAAAGTTTTGAATATGTTGCTATTTAAATTGCCATTACCTATTTCCTTCGATATCCATTTTATTGATGCTATCCTGGGTAATGTTGAAAAGTAAAGTTGATGACCTCTGTAAGTTCTGAGTTTCAGAATCAAAAATATGCCC
The DNA here is from genome assembly GCF_000738735.6 of Corvus cornix cornix. Classification (NCBI taxonomy): domain Eukaryota; kingdom Metazoa; phylum Chordata; class Aves; order Passeriformes; family Corvidae; genus Corvus; species Corvus cornix. Next base: position 16,537,372 of record NC_047056.1, read on the forward strand.
TTGTAATTTTAACTATTTTTCTTGCTATTTTCTTCAGAGCTCAGCAATCAAATTCACCTGGGCCTAACACTTTGCAGATTTTCACTGGAGTAGCTTCTTTATTGTCTTTTCCAGCATAACAGCAAGGTCTTTAACATTTTTCTTTCCCTTAAGAAAATGTACCTGTCTCTGAGATGACATCTTCTGTGTTTTCTATCAGTAACAAGACAAAATAATCTTTCAGTCCCTCAGCAGAATCAAGCTCATTAGTTGCCATCCTTCTGTTCTCAGTGATTCTGCTTTTTGCTTTTTCTCTTTTATTGTAGATTTAAATGATCTCAAATACCATTAAATTTAGTACAAGTCCCAAAGTTTCACTTTGAAAATTACACTTGAAAAAAAATAATCTGTTTACTACATTTACCTCTGACATCCTCCTTTATCTATATCATCATGTGTCTCCCTGTGCATCCCATTCTGCACTATTGGCCACTAATCATCAAGGTATGACACCCATGGAAGGTCCAGTACTAGTCAGGCCAGCTTCTACGAAGTGGATGAAGCTATGTGGGCCATTTCAGGACATCCTGTATGTTCTTCTTATCTGATCCATAGGAATGGTGCTCTTGTGTGCTACTCATCTGCCACTGGATTGCAAAATAACTTCCTGTTTACAAAAGGCAACTCTCCTATTAGCTGAGCTAATGGAGACCCACATGTCCGAAGGTTTGAGTTCTTCAATTCATACATAATGCCTGTGATTGTAAAAAAGCATCAAGAAGTCCAGGAATATACCCCAGAGCAAGAGAAAAAAGTTTGATAGCCTTCACTCTAACTATGATTGCACTGATGTGCATCCAGAGAAACTGCAGTCCTTGGAGGAGGCAGAATAACTGGAGTAATTCCAGCGATACTAAAAATTTATTATAATTTCTAAAAGGATAGATTAGAAAACAAACAAATTAAATCTGGTATTGTCTTTAAGGAATGAAATGGTCAACACTGAAGAGGAGAGAAGGATGAGGGGACTTTTTCACCCCCATCTGCATCTTTCAAAAGTGGCCTTTTTGCTTTATGGGAGTATTTCTTCATTTAAAATGCTAAATGCAGACACATTAGGCATTTGGAAGACAATAGGATTTATGGCTTGAGGGAGTATACTAAATTTCATGGTCTTCTAAAACCACTCTGTGTATTCAGCCATAGATTACCTAATACTTCAAGTCGCATATTGTTTCTCTAAATCTGAGTTCTCTAAGTTTGATTTGTCGTATCCACACTGGCAGCAGTACAAACAGTAAAATACATTTTTTGTTATTAATACAATTTTTCAACCATCTGCACTCTAAACAACAGAGATTAAACGCCTTTCATTTTTTAGCCTAAGTAAAATGTCAAAGGCTAATTTCATTCTGTGAACATCTGAAAAGTATTAGCAAAAGCTTTTATGGTCTTTTCAACATATTTATGGTTTCAGAACAAAAGTGGTAGGGAAATAAATAAGGTTTCTGGCCTCTAGCTTGAGACACAGCTTCTGCAAAATAAAAACAACAATCCTTTAGAAGAAGTACAAAGGAATATTTGCTTTTTTTCATCAGGTCAAAGCTGGAGTTTCAAATGTTTGCAGGCAAATATTTTCCTGATTGTTTGCAGCTCCCAACTAGAACAGTTGCTTTTTTGTCTTTTTCATCATAACAGAAAGGCCTTTATAATTTTCCATGAGTGAAAACAACTTTTGCTTAGGATTATGAGGTGGGCATTTAAATATCTTTCAAGAGCAATAACAAGCAGCAATCCAGCCACATATCTGGCCCACTTTACAAATGAGGAAACTAAGACCAAAAGGGTGAGATCATTTCCCCATGATGAAAAGAAAACAAGGAAAACCTGTAGTTTCAACTAGCTTCTTACCAATTTTTAAACAAATTTATGTGAATATGAACTGTAGGGTTAGTTTGAATTACTTATTTGAATAGTATTATAGATTGTAAAACCTAATCTCAGAGGATGTGGATTGACACAAAGTTGTAATATAATCAAAATAATGTTAAAGTTTAGTATTTCCCAAAAACACCTGACCCTATCCAACAGATAAAAAATTTTGATGGTGCAAGCTACTTCTGGATTGCTTTCCTTAAATCTCTCTTTTTGGGTTTTTTTTTGTGATTTTGTTCACTCACACTACAGAAAAGATAATAATTATCACAGAACCTTTACCACCATGAAAACATACTGAGAGATGAAAAGAGATTTTGAATAAATTTAAGAATAAGCACAATGACCATTAAAAAGAGCTTCAGTCTATGATCATACTGGTGAACAGTGAGAAAAGTAGGTATGTTAAGAACAAGACAATGCATGGTTCAAGGCTCTTGCCTTTCCTGTATCTGTCAGATGACTGAATTTGGGGAGTAATTAATTCAGAGAGAAGGCTGCATTGAAAGCTAGGCTCAGACAATCATTGTTCCTGTGAAACAGTGTTTTCCACAGACAAAAATCCTGCTGAGTCCCAGAAGCATTTGCTGTTTTATAAAGCTCTACTGCTGGTTCCCATCAACTTCTAATTATGAATGATAAAACCTGAAGTCCCTCACAAAGCTCAGAAGTTTCACTTCTGCTTCCATTCAGGTCTGATCTAGCTCCAGCTGTAGCTAAAGTTCCAGGAATACAGAGAAGATTAGCAAAGCTGAGTTGAGGTGATGGCATTTTACAAGATGTGAAAGAACATACACCATTGCATTGTCAGTGAAGCTCACACTGCACAGCGTTCCTTTAAACATATTTATCTATCTACACGTGTATGAAATCTCTCTTATTCTGTTACATAAGGTACTATGAAAAACTTAGGAATAATAAAGCAAAGAAAAAAGCTGTTTTCTTTTTGTACTTACTCATCTATTAATATTTCTTTGCTCTGAATGATAGATTTTTAATAACAAATAATTACTTTCAAATATGATTAGCATTATCTACTGCTCACAGTACTCTGAATATAGAAATTCTATAAACTGCAGTAGGATCATTTAGCACTTAGATGGGTACTTAAACTTATACATGAACACCTGGAAGCAAGGGGAGTTTTCCTACACTTTTCTTTTTTTCTTTTAAAATACACACCTCTAACCACATATTTAAAAACAACAAAAAGTTTCTATTTCATCTGTTCAAATTCATGAATGAACTGTGGACTCTCACTGTTCTTCCCTGATTACTTCCAACATGATTTTTACTTCTGGTTATTTTATTTTACTTCTGTTACAGGATCCAGATCTCTCCTGCTGGCTTAAAACCAAAATACTTACCACTTACTGCCATTACTAAGGAGAATAAAGATAACTGAAAACACGTATAAAGAAAAAAATTTTAGGGATTATTTTATAAAAATACATTTCAAGACGCAAGTAATCTCATATAAAGACCACTGAATTAAAAGGACATTTTTCATTGACCTAAGTGGGGGTTGCACCTGGCTGTGAATATAAAACTAGAAGCACTGACAGCAATGGAAATGACTCCCTAAGGTGTGCCACTGTATATCATAAGGAAAAGCTAAAGCTGGTAAAGGAAAAAGAAGATGCCAGACAGAGCTTCCTATGATGCAGAGAGAGTTCACAGCTCCTATTGAGATGCATCACACAGAAAGGAATCATGTGCAGGCCATTATGTTAATTCCTGAACTGGGAACAGTTCAGCGGTGGTTATTTTGAGAATCTCAGCATAGAATTAAAAAAAACCAAAACAAACAAAACCCACAAAACAAACAAACAAACAAAAGAGTAGCGAATACAAAGGAAACACTGTAAAGTGTGGAGACAATGTTCACTTGCTGGTAAATGGCTAAAAGCTGTTAGAGCTCATGAATATCTAAGGAAATATACTGAGACGATCACCCTTAAAAGGCTTTTTATAATTATCACTTTCTAAGAAATAAAGGAAAAAATAAGGTAATTTAAATCCACACAATTAGAAAGGTAGTTTAAATATTTCATTTCTACCTGCGCAAACAAACTATGAAACCTGGGAATTCATAAACTTTTTCTAGCCTGGTTTCTTGAAAACAAATCCTTGAATTTTAACATACATCTTTAACATCCACTTCCAATTAACCCACTGATCTTATTAATGAAAAACTGCCTTGTTAAAAAGTGTCTAACAAACTCTGCTCCTTTCAATTCAGTGAAACTACACCAAGAGGATCAAGTCTCCTACAAATGCTGCATTAAGCTGTAAAAGAGTTTACTTTTTGGCCATGGCTATTTATCAATCCAATTAGTTACAAGCATTTTCCAAATAAATAGCACTTGTTTCCCTAAAGACCTGTGGAAAATTTTCCGATAGTATATTTTCTAAATAATCTTCATACCTGAGAGATTTTGAAGTGCGTATGCCAGAATTGCAGTGTAGCCTCTTCCATTTACTTATGAGGAAACTATCTTTTTCCAGGCTTCTATGCTGTAATATTACCCACAGGTTTGAGGAGACAAGAACCGAGATCAACAAAAAACATTGATGAACTGGTGTATACTTTCATATATCTTCTCAAATACAATTTTTCATTTTGCAGGCTACTCACTGTATACTGGTTTTGCCTCTTATATAAACATTTATATAAAGTAGGTGATCTTTTAAAATTAAAAACTCTGCCAAGTCGCTGCTGCTATATTCTAATGCTATCTGAAGATAAAATTCTTTCCTGTTTGTGTCCTTTTGCCTGTGAAAGTGCTCTCTAAACTAAGCTAAAGCTTTGTTTTTATGATGACATACACTATAGATATTTTGACTTGTAAAAGAATGGAAGAAAGACAATAAAATATGAGAGTACAAAGAATTATCATTTAGCCGGTTATTTAAAAAAATCCACAAATAAAATTGTTAGCTAAAATATAGGATATTTTTTTTCCTGTTCAAATTTCTACAGTTTGGGAATCCCGAGTCATTCGCACATCAACATTCTCACATGAGAATTACAAACTGGTGCACTTCGTGCTTGACAAAAGGAATGGAGACATTTAGCTGAAGAAGTAATTAAGATGTAGGCATTCACCTGCCTACATTTCTTCTGGATTTATATTCAGCATACACCAAAGACACTATTTCTGCTTAAACCATCACAATACAACTGTGCCCCCACAGGAAGTATACAAATAAAACGCAGAAATCAAAGACTAATCAAAGACTACAAGAAGATTTGCCTGAAAAACTCAGATTGCTGCCTATGCTGCTGAATAAAGTACAGCTGGGAACAGTCTAGATAACATCAGAAAATTTGCCAGACTGCACTGACAGGTGTAACCATTGTTATTTTAGCTCTTTTAAAAAACCTAGCAGCCCAACACCTTCTGTGACAATAAAATAGAACAGTAAGTATTGCTAACTTCTTTAAGTTTAGTGCTTAGATGATAAGACACATATCTGTTGAATTGTACTGTATTACATTATATGATGATACCAGGCATTAGTAGTAAAGAGGATATTATGCCTTCAACTGGCCTGTGATTGCAAAACAAGGCATGATCTTCCCATGTCAACAGCTATTATGTGCTTTGTTTTTTGCTTTGTCTTCCTGGTTTAATTGTTGAGTTAGTTTCCTACTTCATCATTAAATTCCTATTTGAATATCAAAAGTTCCAACTTTCATAAATGTCAGGTTTGCTTCATATAAATATTTCAACTACTCTCCAAGAGACCAGGCTGCTTTTTTGGTGACCAGAGTAAGAATGTCTAAGTCCAGTTACAGCATAATATATGCATTTATATGCCATTGTAGATACAAAAATGCTGCTAGCAAGGATTTTCTTGCTATTTTCTAAGTCTGTGAGAGACTTTTCTCTCTCACAGAGATAGTAGCAGAGTTCTGTAAACAATGAAACACCTGCGATCTTGAAAAGTCTTGTTTATAGTACAGTAGAAAAATATTTTGACAATGGATGTTTTAGGATTCTAGCCAATCACCCCAAGGGGTGGCTGATCCTTTGACCAATTAGACTATGAAGAAAAAAGTCTATAAAAGAGTTTGTAAAATAATTAGATCAATCAATCTTGTTGCACAATTCCTGCCTGCTGGATCTTCTCTTCTCCTCCTCCCTACGGCTGCGGGACATGGTGATGTACCCTAGGGCCCAGGCCTGTGGTAATATGCCAGAAGAAATGTGTTGCACTATTTTTTCACAAAAAAAGGAGATCATAAAGTGCTTTTATTTCTGACACTAATTTATGAAAGAGTGGGGTGTTTTAGAATAGCTTCTTCAGACAGAGCATTTTCAATAGATCAAGTCTTCTATTTCCTGATCCACTGCTTAAGTAATTTCATTGACTTTCCTAAACAGATAAAATTAAAAAAATTAGATAATTGATTCCTTTTCTTTTCTTGATGAATGAACAGAACTCTGTCAATTTAGCAAGGAAAAAAAAAAACTGACTTTCAATTGTTTTTGCTGAGTAACTCTGGTCATGTCATATAGTCTATCAGTTGTCATGCTTTCAGCTTTTTTTTTTTTATAGAGAATCTCTTATCTGATCACAGTGTCGCTTTGGAACACTGTTAGTATGCAGCAGAAGTTAAGGGGTTTATTTTTATTCCATCCCATGACTTTCTAGAAACCCACGCTAATAGATTCTAATGCAACTCTCCTCACACTCACTTGTGAAAAGCAAGTTTACCAGGAGGAACAAGTGCCAGATTTTTCTGAGACATAGAGCATTCCCTTCCCAACAGCTGTTCCACATGTTGATCAACAATCTTTCTGCTTGGACACTGGTGGATGTGTCCAAACAATTTTTGATGTCACATTATACTGTGCAATGTGTCTGTATTGGCAACTGATTGCTCCACTTCACTGAGGGCAAAATGTGACTCAGCAGCCTTTAAAATCACAGGTTTCTCTTTATATAACTCTATTAGCATTGTAAACACTTCTGGAAGGTGTGCCGTAAAACTGACAAACTTGCCACCCTTGAATAATTTCAAGCTCAGTAGGACTGCATTTATTTCTGCTTCTATTGCCACTTCTGCATTCCCAGGTTTCATACCAGTGAAGAAATGCGATTGAAATGCATAAATTTAGGTCCTCATTCTCTCCTGAGGTGTATCACAGCCTTAACTTAAATCTTCTTTCATAGATTTCTAGGTCAGGAATATTCTTCCATTGGTAGCTTGTGACATGGAATTATCTCTAATGGCTAAAATCTAATAAAGCTCATCTATAGCTTTTCTTAGCCAAGTGATTACAGGTCTGCCTTAGGTAATTTACTATGCTTAATAGCCTGTTTTGTCAGTCTTTTTCTGTGAATGCTCAGGCTGGGCTAGTAAGATAAATAAAAATCAGACCTCTATCAGCTACCTCACTAACACTTATAATATTGAGTCTTTCTCAAAACTTTACCTCCTCAAACACATTGTGTTCCTGCAGCACATGTTGAGATTTTCAAAGTTCTGCTAAAGCCATAAAAAGGCTATTTCACTCTTCACAGTGTCCCCCTAAAAGTACAGGTTATATCACAGATCCATTTACAATTCTTAATTATAAAATAAATTATTATATTTTAGGTATATCTGTATATACACAGAAGAAACAACCACATTTCATAATCTGTGTCCATATTCTGCCCATTTTGCCTATGACAAAAAATCTATGATGTTCGTTTAGCATTTTTAAACATTTCAATCTGTTCTGTGTTTACTTGGGGCTTGGTTTTATTACTAAATTCACAGTGCATGAAGTAAAATCTATTATATCTGCAGTGGTGAAGGCCTTGTAAATATGGAACAAAAAGGAAGAAGTGATGGTGATGATCTACCTGTTATATGTGTTATAAGTCCTATTATTAAATAGAATATTCATTAATGACTGTAAAAATTAACAGGCTTGGACCTTTCTGTGTTTTTGGCTCCTTCTCATGCGAGGTTTCTGCCAGCATGAATATATTGGCTCAGGGAAATATTTGTGTTCAGTTGAAGGCAGCTCTGCAATTCACAAAATAATATATCCAGATATTCAAGCCAGATAAACATTTAAAGAACTTTTTGAAGATACTGAAAGGCTGAGAGAAGTGGGATTGTTCAGCTTGAAGAAGAGATGGGTCTAAGGTGATTTTATTGAGGCCTTCCAGTACCCAAAGGGGGACTTCAAGAGGGCTGGAGAGGAACTTTCTACAAGAGGGAATGGCTTTAAACTGAGAGGGTAGGTTTAGATTAGATATCAGGAAGAAATTCTTTACATGAGAGCGGTGAGGCACTGCAACTGGTTTCCCAGATAAGCCATGGATGCCCCATCCCTGGAAGTGCTCTAGGCCAGGCTGGATGGGGCTCTGACCTAGCCAGTTGAGTGGAAGGTATCCCTGCCCACGGCAGGGGGGTTGGACCTGGGTGATCTTTAAAGTCTCTTCCAACACAAACCATGAATTTTTAAAAGAGGTCTCACCTACAGTACCGTGTGCCACCTAAAAAGAGGATATAAAGCTCTTGGAGAGCATCCAAAGGAGGGTCATGGAGATGGCAAAGGGCCGTGATGGGAAACTGCATGAGGAGCAGCTGAGGTCACTTGGTCTGTTCAGCCTGGAGAAGAGGAGACTGAGGGAAAACCTTATCATGATCCTAAAGATTTCTCATGAGAGGAAGCAGAGGGGCAAGCACTGATCTCCTTTCTCTGGTGACCAGTGACAGGACCTGAGGGAATGGCCTGGAGTTGTGTCAGGGGAGTTTAGGTTCGATATTACAAAAAGCTTTTTCACCCAGAGGATGGCTGGGCACTGGGACAGGCTCCCCAGGGCAGTGGTCACAGCACCAAGCCTGAGAGAGTCCAAGAAGTATTTGGACAATGCTCTCAGGCACACGGTGTGACTCTTGGGGTGTTCTGTGCAAGGCCAGGAGTTGGACTTGATGATCCTTGTGCATCTCCTCCAGCTTAGGATATTCTACAGTTCTAGGATACACATGACAACTAAAATGATGCATCTGGGCAAAACTCCATCTTCCTGTAGATACGGCATTTATCAGAACTCATCTAAAATAAATTGTATTGCCATCTGTTAAGAACAGTATTTCATTGCTTATTTTAAACTAGCACAATAACTATATGAAACAGTTGAGATTTTCTTGTATTTAAAGGCCACATCTGATTTAATATTGTATTGCTTCACTAAAATCAATAGACCCATGCCAATTTATATGAGCTATGGATGCATTCATTTTAATTTATATTATACTGGTGGAAGGGAGTATAAGCTTTATTGCTTTTTAAGTATACAAGGTATTTCAAAATTATTTTGAGCTCAGAATCAGGATCCATCTATATTTTTGGATTATTCCATGGGGAAGATATTTATTTTTTGAAAACCTATAGCAAGCACTATCAGCCCATTAGTTCTATTAGAAATTCATACCACTCATTTGTTTAAAAATGTTCATAATTTGATTTGTAGTGAACAAAATGTGATTATTTACATCAGATTTACCATTTGGTTAACATCAGACAGATTTTGGTCTTATATATGCTATTGCTAAATAATGAATACTGTCTGCTAAAATTTCTGTGTCTCAATTTTATGAGGCTTTCAGCAGATAATATCATGAGCTATAAAACTGAAATCAAGAGGTAGATTCATCATCACATGATAATAATATCTGTTTCAGCTTCCCAATTGTGCCTTTTTCACTTTTAATGTTACCTAGCAAAAATATATTTTCTTCAAGAATAATCCATACAGTTCTTGAATGTACATTTCAGAACTTAAAATTTTTGTGAGTAAATCCATACTTGACAACTGAGAGTGTTAAAAGCGATGATTCACAGCCCCTTACAATCCTCAGTGATTTAGACATAAAGCTATAGACAACCTTAAGAGCCAAGTGTCTCCATGATCAAGATCTAACATTTATTTGTACATGTTTCAGCTCTCATTGCTAGGAAGATGTTAATACTTTTATTCAATTGTCTACATCATCCCAGGATGTAATTAAAATAGTCTATTTTATTACATGCAGTAATACCAGTCAGCATGACATTCACAAATTAATTTCTTTCAAATCTTTCTTATCCTACAGTAGAACCAAAAACCTTCTGACCAATTTAATGTTTGTAGCAAGCCACTGGGGATCTGTTACGATGCCATGACATAAAGTGCAGAAATTACATCCACTTCACCTTGCCTTACATCATTTGACAACAGCGCTGCTCCCACTGCTCTGTTTGCAAGAGCAGGTTGTGAATAGATATCAAGTGGCTAAAGCTGTACCTTGGTAAAAACACAGCAGGTTGCATGATAATTTATTTGCCTTAAACCTTTCATCCATTTGGCAATATATGATGGTGGCATTCACCAGTTTTAAAGAATTAGAAACCAATTAAAATAACTATGCCTCATTTTTTTACGCTGGGTGAAAGCAATATTCAGTGAGAAGCCAGAAAAGCAAAATGCAAACCTTCAACAATCTCCTGACTTCAACACTGTTTGGGTAAGTTCATAAAACTCTTTGGGCATTGCCTTAACTCAACCATTAAGAAGTACAGCTGGCTGTTGGACCCCTGAGTTCTGAGAATTTCAGCCTTTCAGTCCTGAGAGGCAGTGATCCTCAGAAACACGCTGTATTGGATCCAAAACCCTGGGAAAAGCTTCCTAAATTGTGTGATAACACTGAGGTTGTCGCTGTGTAATTAAAAGTTATGTCACTGGGTGGAATATGTAGAAATGTAGAAAATTAGGTTTAGAAGATATAGGTAATAATAGGTTACAACATGGAGGATTTTGGGTGTGGATTTACGTCTTCTTCCTTCTCCTTCTTCTTCACAAATCTGAATGTTCTGCCATTGGGTCAAAAGTTCCACACTACAGAACATGAAAAGTTACTAATTGGATTGTAAGTAAAAACATATCTCATAACTGGTGAGTTTAGACTTTAAAAAGCTTGGGAAATTAAAACTCATGGCCATTTTCCACCCTTCCAACAAAGAGGCACACTCTGTGCAGCTGTATTACTGCTAAGATACAATAAACAACTAAGCCTGAACAAGAATTCTCGATCTCCTGCGTCTCAGTTCAAACTCTGAGTAAAAGAACTCGAGATACAGAAGAAAGAAAGGAAGAAAACTAATAGCTGGGGTTTGTTGTTTTTTTCAATTTTTCTTTGTTTGTTTGGGTTTTTTTATATCATTACTGCAAATAAAAGAAGAATAAGCTTCAAAATTTAGCAATAAAAACTGAATAACAGAGGTGGACTTGCAGTTGCAACACTTATCTCTGTTGCATGTCTATGGCAAGAATGAGACAAGGGATCACAGGGTAATTAATTAAAACTTAAACATAGCTTATGAACTACAGGGGAGGAAAAAAATTCAAATTATGCCGCAGAACTGTTCATCTACAGTAGTCTGAAATATTCAACTAGATAAGCAATTGCAAAAACCATAATACTGAAAATTTTTAGAATTTGTGACACATGGTAGAAATTCTTTCTAATGCACTCCAAACTTTTTATATGGAGACTAAGAGAGATAGCAAGAGGTGCAAATGTAGCGTATTTGGAACACTGGAAAGTCCTGCTTTATTATTTGTCGTACAAAGTAAAGCCAAGGATCCATTAAATAATATAAAGTGTGCAGTAAAGTGGTACATATCATATATGTCTTTATTTAGTTTATACATAAGAGCTGTTCACATTTTTGTAAGTAATTATAGCTTTGCTAATTTTTCCAAATAAGGTAACCATGAATTTATGATCCAATTAGACACAGTATTTAATATCTACAAGGTTATAGGGTTAGTTACCACTCTATCAGGTACTTTAGGAATTAGTCTGGTCCCGCAGTTATCTTTGAAAATTAAGTCCCACTGATGGAAAAAAAAAAATTAAATAATAATTTTAACTGTTTCACTTGGTATTCTAGAAGTCTTATAAAAATGGTAAGTAGTTTCTTAATCTTTGAATATCAGTCATACATTTTTGGAAAAGCATTTTCAAGAATGTCTCCTGCCTGTGTTTGTAGAAAGATTTGTTAGATCTCTAATCAATTAAACTGGCACATTGCACTTTGACAATTCATCTGCATCAGGCAGCAAAATGCATGCCTACACTCTTTGGATCCACTTCCAAAAACCTAACCAATGGATGTAAAAAAGGCTTGGGCCATTTCTATATTTTGTGTTTCTGAGCTTAAGCCATGGTTTTATCTTATGCTTTTATTTTTCTCTTTGTTTCCTGGCAAATTTACTTGCATATGATTTGTAGGAAAATGCAGAAAAAAAAAATTCTGTCTCAGTTCTTCCCTGTGTTATAGCCAGACATCCTTTAAGATATTTTGGACAAGAACTTTTGCATATTTAGTATCACTTTATGATTATGAAAACATTTTTTAGATAGGAAAACACTTGTTTTCTCCATCCATGTAACAACTACACAGTAATGCCCTACTATGCAATGTTGCAATGGAACAAGAAGAATTTAGAAAGAGCCAAGAAAAAAATACCTCTACTTTCAAGTGCCATTCAAGTATATGGTTTCCTAAAAAGCAGACTAAATTGCAGAAGTTGTTATAACTTCAAGAAATATCACAACACTGATGAAGTGAAAGAGAATAACTGACAGATGCTTTGTGTGAAGTTAATCTGAATCAGAAGCAAGGCTGATCTGACAGAAGCAACAAATGCAAAGCAGAAAATACACCATTCATCCTTAATATTCTCCTTGAGGGATGGACACATAAAGAATGGTTGCCAGATCAGAAATGCAGAACTTTTCCGTGCCTTTTTTTTTTTTTGCAAAAAAAGGCAACCACAACTAAAATTGAATTTTAAACCAACTTTCTGCAAATTGTAAGCTGTGTAGCTACAGACAAAAGTATTGATGAAACATTATATTGATCAACTACATCCTATGCTTGTACAAGTCTTTGTCTTATTTAGAGTTGATATCGGTAACATTAACACAATTGGACAGTAGCTTTTTTCACCCCCTGAGCTCTGCCCTAACAGGTAGCATGTTTAAAAGCAAGAATTATATACATTTCTGACTACAAAAAAACCCCACTCAGCTGTAGAAATAGCGTACCTGGACATGGATTTTTTTTTTTTCCATTTGTTATGATGACAACCCCATTTCTATCAATTCATTTACACAGTATATTGAAAATACCAAAAATTATGTAGAACCTTGCTGCAGTTTGTGCATCTTCAGAGAGGAAAGTATCTATGTTCTGATGAAAAAGTTTAAACTACTCTGCAAAATCATGCAGAGCTCCTTAAATGCCATTTCACTGAACTTCAGACATATTGTCAACACAGAGATATAAGCTAAATACCAAATTCATATGTAAGAGAAATGCTGTTAGGATAATCTTTTACTTTTGGCTTCTACAAACCCCAAACCAAAATGGCATCAAGGTGACATCAAAATTCTATTGCAATACCAATGCTAAGATGTAGAAATATATATTTTAATGACACTCACATTCTGTGAATTTAAATTTTTGATAACTGAGAGAACAAAGAATCAGTACTGCACTGAAAATTTAGCAATTTCTAGAGCAGAGATAAGATTCTATTCAATGCACTGCACAGGCAAGCAACAAGCTGAAACAACATGATTAGGAGACAACTCACCACAGCTGCAAACAGACTTGAGTAAACCAGTATCTATTTGCTCAGCTGCATCTATACTCCCTTACTAAATAGGCCCATATTACTTACTAATTAGGTGCATATTTATGCATAGGTATATCACTTAACTACCTTACAGGTACTGTATTTATTTCCTTTGTAAGACTTGAAACCCTGTAGGTTGTGTCACTGAGGCCAGGTGACCTATTTGGCTAACAAGGTTTGTCCAGTCTCTTTGGCACAATTTATTCAGCTACAGAAAAGACAGCACAGAGATTGGGGAAGAGGTGATTTTGTCTATCATGTGAATCCCATTTAAGGTTGTAAATTTATTTAAAATTGTAGAACTTTGCCTCAAACCACAAAATAGTTTTGTTTAGAGATAAAAACCAGAAAACTAACAAGTATAAGTACATAATAACCATAAACTTCTGCTCTACTGACAAGGTGATCTTTCTGCTTCTGAATGTGGTTTTAATACCAGCTGTTCATTTCTTCTGCATTTCAAGCTCCTGTCTTGACTACATGAATGTAGTCAGGGAGAATTGCAGAGAAGGCATTGTATTGCTGGCTGCTCTTTCCATGAGTGCTTACAGGACAAAATTCTCTGAGTGGAAAATGACTCTTCTGAATGGATACAAGCACTGTTTGCCAAGTGATTGATTGAAATCAATCTGTGCATTCATAGAGTATGGTAAATTATGAAAGCATTTTCATCACCTATTCTCCTATAAATGCTACAGGGTTTTATTCCTTTATAAGTTTCTCTAATGCTTGTTGGTTCGGACCAAACCTAGGTATCTATCTCCTCAGCTCTGAGAATTTGATTTTGCTAGCTTTCTTTTTAAGTTAGCACAAGTTTTATGTAGACTTAAGAACAGGCTCAGACAGTTTTTAGTAACATTTATATCAAGTATTTTTGATAGTTCTTTAGTTAAAGGAAATGGAACTTGTTTTTAACACGTAAATAAATAGATAAGTCAAAGCAAAACAGATTTTGAAGGCCAATTAACAATAGAAGTCTGCTGGTTCAACCTAGCTGGAAATCTTGTCCATAGTTTGAATTAAAATAAATTATGCACAGCTACTAAATGGTTCCATGCTTAGGGCAACACTTGCTTCTACTTTAGGAGGCACAATTTTTCTGTTGCTGACATGGTGAACTAAAGCTGGACAAATGTATAATATCTATATGTATTTAAAATTTGCAGAACCTCACAAAATCCAGTAGTGTAGCTAAAATGAGCTTGTTAAGATTTCTATTTGTTCTGTCCCCATTTTTTTCAGCTACTACAAGCAGATGGGCATTGGCACTGCTGTCTGTAGATTAGGACAGTTGGACTTTCAGTGGTATTACAGAGCAAAGTGGAACAGCTGGGCTGCCATTTGATGACTCAAAAAAATGTGTGAAAAATTATCCCAGAAACAGGACTCAAACTCTGCATATGCTGAACCATCCACATTTATGGAGTTTTCCCAGCTTGTAACCCAAGTAATCTAATTTTCTTTTTGAAAGAGTGTTCATAACTTTTATATTTGCAAAATTGTCTCTATGAATCTGAGCCCTTGTAAGTCACTGGACCTATTTCCATTGACTTCAATAGAGTCTGAGTTATACTGATGATGAACACTTAAGATGAATAGCTTTAGACAAAACCCAAAATAGTCAAGGTTATACTTGTATAATGTTCCCTACTCTTTCACATGGAAAAGGATCAGATGAGTTGAGATTTTACCTGCAAGGAATATGAAATGTTAGAAAATGAAAACTGAGACATTAACAAACCATTTATATTTGTATTTTATTTTCAACAAAAAAATAGCTTCTCTTTCTTTTTTTTATAAAGTCTTGGAGGGACACAAGTCCACTTTCAAGTTCTTAAAGTTCCTTTACCACTGTGCTGTGTTGTCTCTCTACACAATATTCAAGGAGCGTGCAACTTCTGGAATTCCAGGAGTGTGTAACACCCCAGTGTGGGGTAAGTACCATACATCCACTTAGAAGAGTTAATTTCTGTTATAAGGGATTGCAATCAAAATGTGCAATTTGAAAGTAGGCAAAGGATGGGGGAAGAAAACAAAGCACAACAGAGAGGAGAAGTGAAAGGCCAATAGTGCAGAGAACAGATTCTCATGACCCAGGAACTAAGCAAAAATGCACATTTATGGTGTAGGAATGTGCTCTGCGTTTGTTTTTGTGCATTCACACAGACTCTGCAGTGATTAAAACCACGGCTAACCACTGACAGACTGGAAATATAATAGCAGCATTGATTAGAAATGTGGAACACTAAATTGTGTGAGGAATAAGGCAAACACAGACTTTCTCATTTTAAATGTTAGGCTTCTGGTTAGTCACTGATTTAAACTAGTGCCATCCCAGAAATCTAAGAAAACACAGTTGTCAATCGTCATACCGGCAGAATGCTATTTTAGTGGCATAATCCAAGCTATTTGAATATATATGCACTTCCCATGCTTTGTCTCACTTGCACGAGATCTGCCTGTGGCATAGCTCAAACGTTCAGAGAAAATGACTGTTGCTGTGTACATTGCTATTTCAGGTCATATGCACTTGCTTCGATAGAAGAGGTTGCTAATTAAGCAATAACAATTAAGGCACTGGGCATTTCCTGCAGACTACTGACCAACTAGGAGGAGCTGTGCCAAGGGCCATTAACCCCAGCCAGTCACTCACTGTGATGGGACAGATTTCTTTGAAGAATATTAATGTTTGAAAATAACAAGGATGATTCTGGACATAATATAAATGTAAATAGGAATGAATCAAATTGAGTACATTATGATGATTTGTGTAGTGAATTCCAGGCCTCTCCTATATTCTGGGTAAGAGAGGAAAATGGATAGAAGGAAAATGGTACATCGAAGAATATTAAATTCCATTAAGTTCTCAAGCTTCTCTAAACAGCTCTCTTCACACCTGCCTCCTTGTATGTTTGCTCCTCTGATGACGATTTGTAACTGTGGTTATCATCACAAATTTTGATAATTTAGCAAAAGCAGGTACCTACCAGTGCTCTTGGTAAAAGGTCTACACTTAGGAGAATACAAGGACAGACTTCACTGCTTTCTTTGTAGTCTACGGTTCTTGACAGGCAGATCTGTGAAACTCTGAGAGACCTGACAGAATTTCTTTCCAGAGATACAGAAGAGGGTGCAGGCCTGGACTGTGTAGCTCTTCACCTTTTTTCATAACCTTTGCAGTGAAACATTTCTGAAAGGGTCTTTCTGAAAACAGTGCTACCAAACACCAGCCTGTTTGCCAATTATTGTTTTCTCAAATTAGAACAGTTTACCTTTTTATTATCCCTGCAAGAGATTCTTTGCATTCCTTCACACAGCCAGTTCTTCTCTGCAACAACCATTATCATCTCCTAATTTAAATTTTATCCATAAATAACATTCAGTAAAATAAAGGAGGGAGAAACCTAGAAGACAAGAGGAAACAAGCTAAGCAGATATGTGCAAATCATCAATTACTTTCTCCCTTCCACAAGTAACTTATTGATAAGGCTCTCATCCACAGCCACCTTTTTCTCAACCCTGGTTCCCTCATCCGCTGGTGGTTTTCACCTCTTTAAATACATTGATTCAAAGAAGTGGGTTAGCTATGAAGCAACCATTGAATTTTCTGTCTCCAAGGTGAAATAAGCAGCTGTATTAAGATTATTTTTAACTAAATAAATTTCTCTAAGTAAAATGAATATGACTGCAGAATCCCTTTCTGAAACTTTTATAGCTGTTCAAGACTCTTTTTCTCTATTACATTTCTCCTAATAGCTCAAAAACCTGATTAACACCTACGTTTTACTCATAGTAAAGGAACATACATAAAAGCTTTGGAAAAAAATTATAAGATGTGAATCAGCTACAGTACAAGAAGAAACATAATTTGTTTATTGGAAAAATATCTGGAAATGCATTCTTTATTTCTGATTTTCCACCTTTTCTGTCATTTTGCTGTAATAATGTGTCAGGAAAGTCCTAAAATTATTCTAAAGCTTCTGAATTTGCTTGTAGAAGTAAAACACTCCCATAACAACATGAATTTCCATAACATGGGTGTAAGGCAAAAGCACCAATTTTGGTTTTGTATGCATACCTGCATTATATTTGTACTGCCTAAATTATTATATAACAGCTATTTAGGCTCATCTGAAATGACTAAGAACAATCAAAGCAATGAAGAATAAATGTTACATAATTTCAGGGAATTTTATCAGAAAGAACCAGCACCCAGAGCCCTCCTTTTCATTCTGTCTTTTTTTTCCTCTTTGTAATGCCTCTTCTTTTCTGACTGGTTTTCCATTAGTCTTGTGGGTAATTTAAAATGATAGGAACAACATTTAAACTCAACATTTTGACCTTAAGGACAGTTCATATTTTCTCTCTAATATCATATTTGTCTGCTGTCCTAGGACTTGTCTCTATAACTGTTGCTCACCAAATGTATTTTTCAAGGTGATGAGAATAGAGAAAGCAACTGCAGAAACTCCTGGGTCCACTTTTAAATACTATAATACAGCAGCTGAAGTTTCCACAGAGATCAGGGCTTTATCATGCTTGGTAGAATTAGTTAGAAAAGTACCTTTCCAAACCTAAAGAGTGTTAAAAATCTTAACTTTTTTTAAGGTCATGGGGAACAAGCAAAACTCGAAATAAAATAATAATTAAAAGATGGATACCATGGAATATTGGAAATGACTGCAAGAATAGGGAACACCTGTATTAAGCTCCAAGAAACTTCTGCAAAGCATGAAAGCAAAGGGGAATTATGTTTGAATTATTACTGAGTGCTAAAGATTCAGATGCTTCTGTCTAGAGAATTAACTAAGAAGAAAATGAAATAACAAGAGAAAAGTTTCTGACAAGGCTGGTAGAGCTTCTGACCTCTCTATTTTGGACACTAACATTTATGAAAATCCACTGACAGCACATTAAGTATGCCATGTGATATTCCAGTTGAATAAAATGAGGAACTATTTAAATATCTCTTGCTGATTCACCTGAATTTTTCAAGCTCTTCTGAGAGACAGTTGAGAACCTTTGTTTTATTGTTTAAACTCCTCTATCATTTTAACCATATAACACAGGCAAAAATCAGGAAAATAAAGAAGGAAGGAAAAGAAGGAATAGAAAAGATGAAGCCCTGGTGAAGAACAGTCTCCACCTAGATATTCACCACTACAAACACAAAACTACACTACATACCAAATCTTTGGGCCTGATCCTATAGTCTTATGCGCCAGCAAAAATCCTGGAAAACCACACCAGGAAAGAGACTGTCTTAAAGCAAAACAGATGCTCTCTTTTCCATTAATTTTGTTTTGCCAATTATAGTTGTGTCGGTGAGAAGAAAACAGTCACTGAATTTCCTGTGTACAATTTCACTGTTATTTATGGCTGATTATTCAACCTAGCAGCTACCTTAGCTCTGTCAGTTTTCTAAAATCTTTTCACAATCACACTGAAGACAAGAATCTGACTAGCTCAATGCTAATTATTTTGGGGGGAAAAGGAAGTTGAGAAGAATTTTTTTTTGTTTTTTCTCAGAAAGTACAGGTTAATTCAAATGAAAATTTCCAAGGAAGCCAAAGTAGTTTTTAAACAGTCTTCATCTGAATTTGGTTTTCCTTTAGTTTATATTGCTTTGCATGATATTTTAGATTTTTGAGAATATTGTTTTTGAAAGCTATTGATAGGAATCATTTTGCTATTATCAAAATCAAATATTTCAATGTTTCTACCTCTGAATGGTATTTTTACAGAATATATCTTTATTTTCCTCAGGACAGAAACCTTTTTGAGACAGAGATACTAAATACCACAGGGAAACTTAAATCAACTTCCCATTGATACTGAGCTATCAATTAATCCAATATCAAACATTCAAAAACCCAGGCCATAGATATTAAGGAAACTACATAAATTTCTTCAAGCTTAGTTATATTTGGCTGCCCTGAGGTTCAAAGTGGTATTAAAGCCTTTCTTTTCTTACTTTCAGCTCCATATTCTCTAAATCAAGAGGTAGTTTCTGGCTGGTATTTTAGGCTCCTTTACAACATAAGTTATGTAAGAAGCCTGACAGACTTTGCTCATCTTTACATTTTCAATTTTGGGGATTACTTTGTTTAGCCACTTATGCTGCAGTGATCTGGGGCAGCTCTGTGGATTTTCAGAGCTGGCCATAGAACACTGATGGTGCTGGTCTTAGTATCTTTCAAAGGAATATTACAAAAAAATAATAATTTCACTGTCACACACTGTTTCGAGCAGTACTTCCAGATCCTCATTTAGAGAGATTGATGGTGGCTTGGCACATTACAATTTCATCTTAATACCGGTTAGATGGAAGAGGTTACTAATTATACAATAGCAATTAAGACATGGGGCTTTTCCTGGAGATTAATGACCAGCTAGCAGGAATTGTGCAGAAGGCTTTTAACCCCAGCCAGTCACTGCATTGCAGCAGAATCAGATGGCATTCTCTGAAGGATTTTGGTTTTCAGAATGACAAACACGGGTCTGCATATAAGTGCAGGGATTTTTTGCTCACCTACAGGGTACGTCTAGTAGCAGATAAGGAAGCCACGACGTAATTAATGAAAGGCAGATGCACACAGAAAAACCAACACAAACCATAATACTGCCCCCCCACCAATACAGCTAGTATAGAAAAACACTTGAATGCTCTATCATGCATTTTAACTTTTCATTCCTTTTAGAGATAGGATTCACTGATTTAAATGAGGCACCACTGACACCTAAATTAGCATTTTAAATCAGAACTAGCTTGAGTATTTGCAGGGAGTTCCCCACACGTAACCATTGTAAACTACACGTAAACCATGTGCTGGTTTAGCTCTTGAATGCATTATGAAGTGAGAAACTGTTTCCTCTCTGGATGAAGTTGAAGCAGAAGCCTCTCATTAGCTCATATCCCACCTCACTGAAAAGCAGGAAGTTGAACCAACTTCAGCAACATTGCTCAGCAACATTGGAAACCCCTCCCAGTCAATGTTCTTCAAAAAGACAGTGATTGAAACAACCCTACCACTACTGCTTGGATCTCCAAACTGTCCCACAGCAAACATCTGAGCTCCTCCTGATCTTCAGGGTGCCCCACCTTCCTCCTCACCTTCCTCCCCTTTGCAATCTACACCCAGTCATGGCCTGAGTCCACTCACGTTCCTTCACTATTATTCCTATTAATTTCTTTTCCTCTTTTATCTTTATTTTCTTTTTTTCTTTTCTTTATATCCAAAATAGGTATTTCTTTCGCCAGCAACATTTCTATGGCAGTTTGACCTGTGGCTCCAAAATAAATAACCTACACTCATCTGGCTGTGGAGGGAAGAGTTTGGGGTTTTAGCAGATGGACTACACTGAGGCAGTACTAAAGGAAGTCCAGGTGATTTGCTGCTGCTAGACATGAGAGGAAAATGGAGTGGTGTTTCTTCAAGATTAAAAAAAATTAGGGTGAAGTTTCTGAAGGTCTGAGACATTAACTGCTAGACCAGTCAGACTCCTTTATTTGCATTTTGATGTCTCTTTTGGAAGCAGGGACCTGAGTGAACTGCCAGCCAGGGTGAACTCCTGGTTCCTTCATCCCAGGGTGTGCCTGGGGCAGCAGAGGGAGAAGGACAGAAGACAGCCCAGCTATCATCA
The DNA here is from genome assembly GCF_000738735.6 of Corvus cornix cornix. Classification (NCBI taxonomy): domain Eukaryota; kingdom Metazoa; phylum Chordata; class Aves; order Passeriformes; family Corvidae; genus Corvus; species Corvus cornix. The sequence continues at coordinate 16,558,630 of NC_047056.1, forward strand.
AGGCTTCTCTCAGGATATCTCTGAACACTGAGGTACAGTTCTGTACCCCAGCCAGCACCCTGATCACACCACCCTTTTTCACAGCTTATGGTGGTACAATAACACGACACAGCTCTCTCGGCAAACAAGTGAGTCAGAAAAGGAGACCGCTGCTATCTTTAAATGTCATCTTGTTCATGGGAGCTGCTGGAACTCTCTTCTGCATGGCAACTCTCTCACAGTCCCGTCCCTCGGCCCATAATGAGCAGTTTGCTTAGTGTGAGACAGAATATTAAAGCCCACTGCAGCATCCACACCTGTGCACACACAGGCACTCCACTCTCCACACACCACAGGCATCACAGCAGCACAGGCAGCTGCTGCAAGCCTCTTTCCTGCCCAAGACAGAGACAGCTATTTGTGTTTCCCAAGTTTCCATTTACACACCGTGAGAAGGTCCTGCCTGCTAAGGAGCAATTGCAGGGAGCCCTGACTCATCCCACAGCTGTCCTGGCTGCTCTTTTCACCACACAGGCACTGTGCTTCTGTTTTTACTAATCCCGAGGGCCAGGCTGTTCACGGCACATTAGGGATTTTCCTGTGGGTCCCACAGGTCTCCCTTTAGCAGCACTTCTGCCATGGCCCACGTTCTCCTGCTCGCCATCCTGGCACCACTGTGGCGTGATGAAGTGTGATGTGAGGAATTCAGACGACACCATGTCCCAGCTCCGGCATTCCGGCTGGCTGCACAAGAGGGGAAAGGTGGGGAGAGGAGCCAGGAGCTGGAGGTGGAGAAAGGGAACAACAACAGATGCTGTGGACCCGGAGAGGGAGAACGGGGCTCAGAGCAGCGCGGGGGCAGGTGTCCAGGAACAGCTGCTGGAAGCTGGCTGGGAAAGCTGCTGGGGTCTGGGAAGGGGGATGAGGACCCAACGGCGTCTGGCCGGGATGGGGAGAGGGTCTGGAGCCAAACTCGCAGCGGGGTGAAGGCAACAGCTGCTGAGGATGAGGCGAGGCCAGGGAAAGAGCCGAAGGCGGAGGGGGAGCGGCAAAGGAGAAAGCATCCCGGCTCCGAGCCAGGGCGGAGGGCAGAGTCCTGGGAAGAAGGGGGACGCACCGTTCCGCAGGAGGCAGAGGCTCAGCGGGGCAGAGCCAGGCAGCTGCTGCGGCCAGGGAACAGGCACCGGGAGCCAAAACAGAGTCCTGGGAACACGGGCAAACAACTGCAGGGGGTGGACAGGATGGCAAAGCTGCAACCACAGGCTTCGGTGGATGAAGGAGGGCTCAGCTGCTGAGCTGAGGACAGACGGGGAGAGAAGCAGAAGAAGAATCAAAAGCCATAGCCAAGGGGAAAGGAGCCAGAGTCCATCCCAGTGGAAGAGAAAAAGCACCGAGACACAAAGATTTGAGAATATACCCATGTTAAAAATAAAATACTGTTTTCTTTGTACAAAGCAGTTAAATCGTTTTCTCTTCTTAAGTACTACCCAAACAGCCCGCACCGGGGAGCACCACACGCTGACAGCCTCACGGACGGGCTGCGGATGCTGGAGAACTCCGGGATGTGGAGTGCCTTGCAGCATCCAGCCCTCCTGGCTGCTCTGGGGATGACAAGGGTCCCCCGTGCTCCTAGAAAGGCTCTACAATGTACAGCAGCTTCTGTCAGCCGTCATCTGGCGTAGAACTGGTCAAAATGTAGCTGGAGATCACATCCCCACCCTGCAGGCAGACGGGGTGCAGTTACACCCCCAAAACACCGCTGTTTGTCGTGGTAAAGATGGTGCACAGTTTGCTGGCACAGGGTTTGAAAAGGTTTTGGTTTTGTTTTGGGTTTTTTTTATGAAAAAGGGCTTCAAAGTGCTTCACCTTTGACAGCGCTGCACCCAGGTTAATCCACGTTCAGGCTATAACGTGGTCTTGCCATTTGGTGCCTGGGAACTTCATTTTGGGGCAGTGACCTCTGTGCCTGCCCCCAAGCCATTCCCACAGGTGAGCTGGGAATCCTGAAAGAGCAAGCCGGGCAGCAGGGGCCCTGCAGAGGGGAAGAGCAGCCGTCAGACCACGTCTCCTGGGTGTCTGAACGTGTTCCGACTGCAGCTTGTGAATGAGGGCTGGGGCTGATGGCAGGCAGCGTGATCGTAGTGACATAAAAAACTGTGAAAGAGGAAAGAGCTTCCACATTTAGACTCGTACGTGGTAGATACTGCCATGGATACCAGTGTTGCTAAGCATGCTGCTTCCTAGGGAAGTCTGTGCTCGTGGAAGCACAGGCTTGTGGGACTACTTTAATTTAAGGATAATATTAATGCATCTTGTGGGAAGACATACAGCACTAAGCCAGGCCCATCCTAGATACTGCAGAGATGCAAAAACCTCAGCTATAACTACTTCAGGTCAATAATTTTTGTTTTAATTACCACAGGGAAATTGCTACTGTAGACCAGGCTGTCCGTAATAAGTGTAGCTGAAACTGAACTTAATGGAGCAAGTTCTATTTATCCAGGAGAGAATCTTGTATCTGCAATGTTATTTATTACTTTACCCTATGTTACATGGTTTTGCTTTAGTACTCTTCTATTACATTCTTTTTTGTAGTTTCTTTAGCATACAAGTCCATACCTTTTCTTTCATCATCTTACAATTCTCCTTTCATATTCTTGCTCTCTAGGCATATGGAACTCCTTTTTTTCCTCTTTCCTGGTATTACTTTTTTGAATATTTCTACTGTGTTCTCAAACTCATTCTGTTCTTCTCCCACTTTTGTTCTCAGCCACATTTGCATCCTTATGCCTCTTTTTCCACATACAGTGTGAAACTATGATGAAATAAGATAAACACAAATATGCTTGTGCTAAAAATGAAGGATATGGAATTATCATGTGAATAGTGGAGCTCTTCTTTTCTCTTTCTTTGGGTGCCATTTAACATCACTGAAAAAAATAACTTTATTAAGTGAACTTTTTTTTTTTTTGCCTTACAGATGTCTGACATTAAATTTATTTTTTCATAAAATAGTTCTCCATGAGAATGACATCCCTAATCTCTCCATAAATAATTCATTATTTTGTTCAGTTTTCAAAGGATATAATCAGTAATAAAATGGAGGCATTGAAATTAGCAGCCTCATTACAAAGAAATGCCATTTTTTCTGCCTTCCTCTCTGTTAAGGCACTGTACCCACTTGCCCCTCTCCTCCTAACACTTCTGGGTTGTCAAAGTATAAAGGTGTGAGAATATGCCTGGGCACTTCTTCCTTTATTGGTTATACAACTTCTGCTGGCATGTAGAAAAATTAATATTGAGGACAGAGTGCTTGAATCACTTCCCATCCTTGCATTCATTAATTCACTTAGCACCATTTAGGAGGTAAAGACAGAGAAGTAAAGCTAACCATTATCATTAGAATATGGAGATTTTATTGGGATGTTGTTCATGCTTTTTGATCAAGAAACACAATTAAAAATCAAATCTTTCAGCAGAGCCCTAAAACACTGTTATTTTCTTAAGTGGCATCTTCATTCAAGGCACACTGATATTGAGGCCATGCATTAATATTTCTGCAGCATAACAATAGCAGTGATCATTCACTACACTCTTCCTTTTTTGGCATCTTTCAGGTATTTGTCTAAACAAGGTTTAGCTCAATAAATGTTCTGCTATGACAGAAAGAATTTGTGTTAATTTAAAGGAAAAGTAACCGAGTATATTACTTGTCCTTTTTGGGGAGATTTCTGTCTCAAGTTCTTCAGTTGGAAAATGTTACGGAACACAAACTGTTAGAGCCTAAGCCAGTGTGGCCATAAAAAAATATTAAAAAATGGCATAAATATACCAAATTCTTTCTAAGATAACAAGATTAACCACTAACTCATTCAGATACTGTAGACATCTGAGTATCTCTTTAACTATACTACATAAATTAAAAATGAAAAACTACCTATGTAATACTTTTAGAAGCAAGGAATAACCAATTCTCCTTTGCAGGTGAGTAAGCAGCAGTCCCAAAGTGGTCAGAAAAAGTAATGAATGCAATGACATACTAATGGCTGTGTCATCTTTAGGTAATATAACTTAGAGCTCCAGGCTTATATGTTAAATGGTCAATAAGGTTCTTGTTTCTTCAATCCCTGCTGGCTCCCAGAGAGACTGTGAAGGACCAACCCATTTGGGCACTATATCCCTCATTCAAGTAACTCAACCAAAACAAGGCAGCCATTTCATAGCTTAAAATCAATATAGATGTCCTGAAGAAGGGAAGGAAGTTTCTGTTCTGCTTTCTGACAGACATATGAGAAGGTTACCTTTTTAACTTGCCAGTAGCTTTCATATATTTTAATTAAAAATGACGTGGCCAGGATTTGGCTAACAGATGTCATATAATTTTTTTTCAAAAAATTGGCATAAATATCTTTTTAGGATCAACCGATTTTGAAAATTCAGTAGTTCCACATGAAAATGTGACACACATTTATGTATGATTTCTTCAAATTTTGTCTTTCAGTGCAAATCATAAATGATAAAGAATAATCACTATTTGATAGCTAACAGGACTTAGGCCATATCCCTCGTGGAGTTTTCCCATCAACACAAGTGATTTCTAAAACATCCTGACATTAATTTATAAAGACACTGGCTTAAAAATACTTATTGCATAAGGCTAAGACATCTATAAATTATTTTCAATACAAACTTTTACAGGAGGCTACCAACTCTTTGATGCTTGCTGTTTTTTCCTGGCTTCTTGTTTGTTTGTTTTTTCTTTTCTTGTTTTATGACTACATGGAAATTGGGAGTTAAAGCATTACTGTGAATTAATCTGTAAGGACTCTGAGGGATGGAGACAAGGCTTGCAGCCTGTATACACACTATCTGGTGCTGTCTGCCCACTGAAAAATCCTCATCTTTGGGAGAGACAGGTCACCTCAGGCACCTTGACAGGTCTAGTTCTGGAAAAAGACATCCTCACAAATATGAAGATGAAGTCCAAATGCCTTGCATATGACTTCGTTAGAAGAACATGTCCAATAATACACTAAGTTTTAAAGGATCTTGTCTCCAATATTCTGCAACTGGAGCTGACTTCAACTTGACTTCAAGCAAAAAATGTAAAGGCTTTTACAGCTTGCTTTCACCCAGAAGAAAAATAGATCCCTTTCATCTTTGTGCATGTTCATGTTTTTATGTGTTGATAGGAGATGCACTTGCCCACTTAGGCAAAATTTGTTCTAAAGAGAATTTTATATATATATATATATACACACACATATATATTTAATTTATTCAAAAAAACAGGCTCTGGAGATAAATGCCCTAGCCACTAAACTATTGATGCTGCAGGGATACAGCTCTCCCTTTCTAAACTAAGATGAGGATTATCTCTGATGGAATATTTCTTGCAACTGACACATTTCTGTGGGAGTATTTCATTAAAATTCTTAATAATATTCTAATGATGAATCACTTCATTAAAAAAATTCAGCTTAGCTATGTGTAAGCATATTTTAATCAGCAGGCATATTGTAATAAGTCTGTGCTTCAAAATTAAAGAAAACTTAATGCCATTTGAAGTGGATTTTTTATTAGTATAGTACACTAGTAGGGACCATCTAGAGATAGTGTAAAAGATGTGAACGGTAAATATTGTTTTCTTTGTATCCAGACCACATTTTCCTGTAGGCTGATTCCTGTTTCCTTTAAATTCGTGGACTTATATGTTAGTTAATTTATATGTTAGTTAATTTAATCCTTTGGATTTCCTTTCCTTAAGGAATTACTATATAGAATTGTTTGGCCTGTATTATATAGGATACAGCATTAGATAAGCACAGACTAAACACATAGTTGGTGGCTCCAGATCTTCAAAGCAGCCAAACAGTAATTTAACTATTCAGAAGACAATTGTCACAGCATCACCATTTTTTAAAAATTTAAGTGAGATCCCAGAAGTTCCACACAACTTCTGCCTATTTTCACCCCAGATATTTCTACTGAATAGCTCTGCAGTAGCTATGAAGAACTACAAATTTGTTTTCATGCATAAGGGCTCATTAAATTGCTGGGTTGCAAGAACGTATAAATTATTTATCCTTATAGAGAAACAGGTTTTAGAAATCACAGCTCAGAATAGACTCAAATTCCCCTCTCATACAGAGAGTCACTGATGTAATTAAAGGCTAAAATAAAGGAGATCAAGTGTTAAAAGGATGAACGTGTTCCCTCTCTCCTGAGCTCACGCATGCAATGCACTGCCATGCTTCCTCTTTTCCTTAGCTGATGCTGGAACACCTTGACTATCTTCCTCCATAATTACCTCAGGTTAGAAACAGTCTAGCTGGTGATTTTATGATGTTTTCAGTGCTAGGGGACAGATCATTCTCTTCATTCTGTCTTTGGCAATGATAAAAGTGGAAACAAAAGAAAATACTCTGCTTCCACAGGAAATGTTAGGTGAAGTGCTGTTACAGGCAATGGAAGCTCTGTCAGAAGAAGCTCCTCAGCTTCCTTGAGGTCTGCCTCATGTTGGAATTGCTTATAGGCTGAGCTAGGCTACCTGGCTTCCACATTGTCAAACGGGGAACATAAAATCTTTACTGAGGGAAAGGCTAATATAGCCCCTCATGAATTCTAATGACAGACAGTGTTTCCAAGCCTTCAGTGAGACCATTATAATCTTTATAGACTATAATCGATTTTTATGTCTCACAAACAGGCCATCTGCAATTTATAAGCTGCATCATTAGACCTTTCCTCATTGCTTCTATTTTGTTCTTGGTGATGCATAATGTGTTGCTAGTCAAGAAAATTGATTAACTCCTTACTTTTGGCCCTTGGTTTTTGGACTAATTTTGTTTGACTTCCTCAGCTATTTTGATTCTAAAGAGGGAAAAAAATCACCCCAGATCAAGCCTTAGCTTCTTACTTATTTATTTATTGTATTGTATTTTTTATTAATAGCTTACTTGGACCTCTCTATGACTGCAGTGATAGAGTGGTAAGACAAAAGTAAAGATAGCTTTTTTACCACAGGTCCGACGTGAATGGCTTTCAGAATGAGCGGGAATGAAATTGCATTCCCTTTATCTGCTGATCTACCCAGACAATTGCATTTCACAGAGGTCCCAGGCAGCTGCCTTTCTTGGAGCATTTTCTATCCTCTGCAAGGCTGGTGAGGTCTCTCTGCCTGCACATTGGAACCCAGGGGAGTAGCAACAACAACAGCTGCATTACAGAGCCTGCACTGGAAAACAAACAAGTGCTGCTCCAGATGTATGAAACCCAAACGTGGGCACCCAAAGGAGCTTCTGTAGGCAATTTGATTTAAATGTCTCCAGTATAACCAGTATTCAGTTTTGTTTTCAGCATGGTTTTCAAGGCATGAGAGCTCTGTATTACTGCACATGGATTTATTTTATGAACTGCATTAACAACTTTGAGGAGGAGGTCCTGGTGCTCTGCTGTTCCATTCGTGTCACTTTCTAGGTACATTTATAAGAAACTGTATCATATATATTTAATAAAGTGTATTATGTATTACAACAGGCAGCATTACAACATACCACTGTGTTAAAGCTCTCTAAATCCCACCTTTGGAGACAGCAATAAAAAGAAGTTGAATGAAATTACACCTTACGGTAGAAAGTTTACTTTTGCACACACAACTTCAAAGGTTTCACTGTGGGTGAGAAAAAAGTCATTACAGGGAGTGACCAAATGCTAGAGAGAGTGGTTCAAAGGAGAAAAATATGCAAAAGAACAAATACACTGTATAAAGAACTGTGAGCTCTTTGAAAACAGTTAACCCCTTACCCAGGTCTTTATAGAAAGCATAGGCTGGGGGTAAAACTGGGGAGGTTGAAATGAAGAGTTCAACATCACTGAAATTGGAAAAGATCACCACACAGGAAATAGAGAAATGGAAAAGGAACAGATTTTAAGGAAAATAAATGGAAAGACATAGCAGTAAGGGGGGAGGTAGGGCACTCAAGGAGATTGTAAAGGAATAAAATACTTCCTGTAAACCTGTAGAGGCCATCTGCAGTAACACAGGCCATCTAAAACCAATTGTGATTGCTACATACATTTCCTTATCTTTATTACTGTGTTTAATATCATTCAGTAAGGAATATGAGTAATTCTGACTTAGTATAAGAATCAAATATGTGAGGGAGGGAATTTTAGTGGAATGTGGTTCAACATCAAGAAAAAATCAGCAATGCAAATCAGGCGATGTGAAAACTGGGGAATGCTAAAAGGAAAGTTCATGAGAATCTCAGACATCCTGTCACTTCTGGGAAATGTGATCAACACAAGATGAGTATTATACTCATTTAAAAAGGAAAAAGAAGAATGGTTAGTAACAGGTGTATCTTCTTAAATTGGAGTGGCACGTGAAGTAAAAGAGGAGCGCTGCAGTGAATTGAGTGCAGCTGACTGTCACAGAGACACCAACAGCATATTGCAGAAGTGCTGAACCAAAGATTAAATGGCATTTCTTGGCATACAATTGTGAACAGAATCAATAGGAAGCACATAGTCATAGTCAAGTAACAAAGTTAGCATGAAATTCCAACAGATGTTTCCACTGACTTGAAGGTTCTTGGTGATATTCTAAAGGAACCTGGGCCAATTCAACTGGTATCTGCCTAGAGCATGAGATTTGTGGCAGATGAAATCTAAGTTGTATCATTAGATCAGCACAAGCTGGAGTGCTTAGAGACACTAATCTTGTAGTACGTGTACACACTACTGGCTTACAAAATATAGTTGTTCAACTGAGACTAAATGATCATCTTTGCACACTTCACACAGCGCAGAGTCAAAACAACTATTTGGCAGAAGCTGAGATGGAAATGAGGACAAACACATTCTATTGTGATGGACTCGTATCCTGATAGAAGATTCTGCTTGGTTGCTCTTATCAACAAATTCAGAAGTCTGAACCAGCCTGTTTGGAAAAGCAAGGCATGCAAACAGAATGTTACTGGACTTGTCCCTTTTTGGTTGATTTATTTAATACCTAAAGCCAAAGAGACTCCAAGACTAAGCAGAAAAGAGCACGAACAAGAGGAATGAGAAAATAAAACACAACTGTGGAGATAACAGGGCAGCAAAAAGAGAAATGTAAATTGGGGGGAGGGGCTTTTTTAGTTGATAGAGAGCCAAATAAACACAAAGCAGAACAACCTTCGTGTATTCAGAGATTAAGTTCCAGGATATTCTCTAGGAAAATGCGACCCTATGGGCTTGCCTTTCCATGGTAAGACATTCAGTGCTGCTATCAAATTCTGACCTTAGCATTGCTGTTCATTTATCAGTTCTTGGACAGGTCCTAAATGTAATGTGAAAGCACCTGTTCTGAGTCAAACAATATATAGTCCAACTGCATCCTGCTGCTTTACTACTATTTTTTCCCACAGCCCAGACTGGCCATATGGTTAGGTTCTGGGATAATTTCCTCAGGAATGGCTATTCTTTGAAATGGCCAGTGTGAAGGTCTCCCTTGGAGAGCTCTTGTACTGCATTTCCAGCAATCTCATCTCTTACAGAAGCAAGAATCCTATTTTGCTGCTTTCAAGGGTACACCTGAGTGATAGATTTCCTTCATTTTCCTTGGCTTCTATACTGGCCTTTAATCAATGAGCTTAAAATACCTTCTTCACTTTGTCACTCAGAATTCTGGTACATCTCCATAAAACGGAGGAGATAATTCCTTCTTTTTTTATATACAACTGGTTGTATCAATTCCTATCTTTTCACAGCACAGACATATCACATTCTAATGTGATAATGTGATATTATTTTCTTAATAGAAATGCTCCACAACTAAACTTGTTTCAATTTCACATATATTGCAGAAGAATTCTCCTTTCAGTGTATCTTTATTATATATAATTTGTCATTATTTCATATGTAATTATAGTTCTGAATACACCCTTTTCTCTATAAGTGGAACATAAATTCAAATAAAAATATTCTGTCTTGTCAAAAAGGGAAGTGCAGGAAAACAATGTTTCTTCATGAAAGAGCCAAATCAACAAGGTCCTTGCGGAAATAATCTTAAAAAACCCAATTTGATCTTCTCTCTAAATCTAAGTGGAATATTAAATAAAAAATATGTGTCTACATTCCCTCAGCAAACTAGGTGACTTCTGTTACCTGCTTCTTTCACAGGCACATACCAGAAGGAGTAATGCAAATACAAAGAACAATTAAGACAATTTTCAAGCATTTGAGATCATGAGGGGACCAAATGTTGCCAAATCATTTTTGTCATTCTTTGACCCTAGAGAACTCTCATGCATCAGAATAGGTGCAACCATACCACTAATTCCACAAACAAACTATTGGAATGGCAGAACTTTCATGGATTTAAGTGCAATGAAAAGTTTATACTAAAAAGGCATTTAGCACAGAACCCACTAATCCATTCAGTCTTATATTTTGAAAGCACTGCAAACACAGTACAGACCACAAGCTAAAAGTCCTTCAGGTTCACTTCAGGCACAGAGAAAATATGACCTCTCAAGAGGACTTACAAAAAATAACCCCTGTTCCTGAGCATACTTAGAAAATTTTTACAGTCATGCTGTTTAAGTTAGGTAGCTCATGAAAGATTTTTATATAATAAAATTTCTAAAAATACAATAAAATGATATTTCACCCAAGAATAACCTAATCCTCCTCAACATCTTTGCACAGGTATTAGAGGAAATCAGACCAAGTCTGTTAGTATTTTTATAAGAGAAAGTAGTTCCAGGCAGAAATTGGGTATGACACTCACATCCACTGACATTTAAAGAAGACTGAATTTAAAAAAACAAATACAGTCCCCAAATATAAGTACTTCAGGGGTGATATATCTGAAAGTTAGCATGTTATTATCAATTAATGGATGAGTATAAAACCTTTAGGATTTTATTCTCTTGCTGGTTGCTTCTTGAATGAAATTGCAGTGTGCAATTTATTACTAAGTGGACCTGAGTAGAGGACACAGAGCTTTTGTCAAGACAAACCAGTCAAAGATTTATGTCTTTCACTGCTGACATGTGATTTAAACACCACTCAACAATTTGGTATTATCCTTAAAGAAAATTTTAAAAATCTCTAAATGGGAATTCCAAGTCCCAAATCTAATGATCTCTTTTTCACAGCTTGAAATCTATATATATTTTGAGGGCTTTTTAAAGGATGCACATGGAAATCCTAAATAAACGTATAATCTTGTCTCTCTGACTGCCATGTTTTATTTAAATATCCCCAAATTTCTGTTGATGAACAGTGTCTGCTAAAAACTGGTTTATGAGAAAGGTACAAAAACAACTTGATCGATTGCCCCAGACTCCAAACATTTTCTTTGCAAGCAAGTAATTTCAGTGGGATAAAAATGCATGTTTTTCCCTGTCCCCTCCCAAATTAAAAGTGCTGTGTCATCGTTTGCTGAAATAGAATTGCACTGCAGTGTACCTTGCAGAATGGATTAAATACAGAGGAGAAATTACTTTCAGATGTTAGCCCCGAAAGAAATATATATTTTATACTAAGGAAACTGTACTTGCAATTTCTTGTCCAAAACCATCAGTGAAAACAGCTGATCAGAAGTGGCAACAGGTTTTTGGCACATGCAAATCTTACCAGCAACTAAAAAAATACACTATTCAGATTTTGGGAATGTAACATTTTGCCAGAGATTAGTAAGATTTTTCAAAGAGTACTTTACTTTTTTATCTTGGAATGGTGTATCAGACACAGCATAAACTATTCCATGAAGTGTGTGCGCTACCTCCAGCAATCCCACAAAGGCAGCATACACCACTATGACAAGGAAAGAGAAAGGAATGGGATGCACTCATCAGTTTGTCAGCAAATTCCTACAGACATCATGAGAGGCGAGTAAGTACACTCCATGCCCAGAAAAACTCATAAAATCTTGTTATGGCTATGGCTACTTCCATTTAAAAGCATGTTTGAGTACATCTGTAAATTATAACAAAGATTTTTTTTTTTTTTTTTTTCCAGTGGAGGGAACAGAGCAATATTATGGTCTTCAAAGCTACAGATTCTATATTTACTCACTACTTAGTGAAATTGAAATATCAGACTAAAAAGATTTTGAAGATAAAATAAACATATCAATATTATTCTCCTCAATAACATATTATTTCAAACCCCAGTAATCTGTTCAACAGTGCAGAGTAACCTGTTCTATTATTGTTTTCCTCTTTGTATTCCATTAATGATTAAACATGTAAGACATGCTTTACTTCTCCTTTGATTAGGACTTCCCACATTCAGTACACTCTCTCACAGATTTCAGGGAGTGAATTCTCCATGCTTCCTCCTGCAAACACAGACTTGCTGACATTTCATTTAGCCAAAGTTCTTTGCTTTCTCCAACCCCCTTGTCATCCTGCTTAAAATCAAACTGAAATTGAGAACATGGTGTGAGCACTGTGGATTGCTCACTCTGGGATTCTGCCTGTGTCATTAGATAGAGCTTCTGCCTATCACTCTTTCCTTGTGATCCAATTTACAAGCCTTGCTTGGCTGTTCAGTTCAGCTGAATGTGTCATGCAGATGTCCCCATGGAAAGGAGCTGGCACATCAGTGGCTGTGCATGGCTCTCTAATACCTGATGATATCTAATAACATGGGAACTGGAATGCAACCTAGGATTCCCTTTCACGTATGTTTAACCAGTTCTTTTCTTTTTCTGTAGATTTTGCATGCTTCAGTAGGTGATCATCTGACATCTGTATGACACAGGTGTCATACACTCTGTCTGGTCATTTCATCCAAACAGCAAACAATGTGGAACTGGTCTGTCTGTTCAGTCCCACTCACATATTTTCACATGGTCATTTGGACAGTCTATCCATCCTTTTAAAAACAACTACCCATTGTGCATGAAAAACAAGTGAATGCTTATTAATCTACTGTCCAACTGCTATCTCAAGATATCCTCATGAGACCTCCATGACATCAAACATTATAGCTGAAGTCGTCTAAGCTACATATCCTTGAAACCCTCATAACATTATTTCATCATAGAAAGATCTTACTGGAATTCTTTCTGCATAGCCTGTTTTATAAATTGTTAGTAAAAGCAACACATTTGGATATATTTTTCATGAAAAACAGTATAACTAAACTCCATGACAAAGAGCTAAAGCAGTCTGGGTTAGAACCAAACCTCTTGAACCAAAAATTTCTGAAATCAGAAAGAATATTCCCTTGCTTTCAAAGATTGCCTGAGGAGAATCATTCCATTATTACATTGATGAAAATCAGATCTTCATTTCAATTCAAATACAGCCGAACAAATTCATCTTATGCTTGTAGGCAAATTCTTAGGAGCAGAAGAACCAAAATCTGGAAGCTTACAAAAGTGCTTTTTTCCCTCTTTACCCACTAATCAGTCTGTATTGTTCAGAATAGCCTTCACCTAACCAGGTATTAAGGAAAATCACTGTTTCTCTCTTACACTTCTTTCCCACTACAAAGCTTTACATCCTCGTAAAGGATGCAAAGGACATTTTGAAAATGATTTCTGCTGGGAAGCTCTAAAATCCTTCATCCAACACCATCAGCAAGTACCATTAGAGTGCAGTTCACCTAAGAAAATTCTTATCCGCTGACATTTATTCCCATAAAATACAATTTTACATGTAGTCTAGGAGGTTTTCGATTCATTTCTAAAAAGCATCTTTGTTTTTACTTGCAAAGTAGATAAATTAAGACTCTTTTGATGGTAAGTTTTTCAAGGACACATTTATAAATAAACAGTTTTTACTCAATAGATCCTGTTTTCATATCATACTCTGAGCAATAAGCCAGAAACCAGGCCCAAAATGGTTATTCCAAAGAAGAACATCTGTTTATAAACAAAATGTATTAACAAATCAGGAATTTAGTTGCCCCTAAAGCAATCTGGAATACCCTATATTACAATAATTTATTCATAATTTTTGCTCCAATGTTTGTATCTCAACTACAGCTCAATATTTTGTAAAATATGTCACATCTAAAACCATAGGTAGGATCCACTTCTCTTGCAGCAGGTATTGGTAAAAATATAACAAAATTTGTTTTTAAACCTCAGACATCACTAAACAAAAAAAGACAGGGAATGGTAGAGGAGACAGTGAATATTATTAACCTTATTTTAGGGATGAAAAACTGTGAGGAAGATTAAATACTTGAGATGTATGAAGAACTTGTAATAGAATAGTGAAAATAAAAGAGCAATTCCAAATCCCATTTCCAGTACTTAATTACTTCTTAGTTCTTCATCTCTCCTTTTTTTTTTTTCTCCCCATTTTATGCTTCCAGATGTCTACCCTCCATCTGATGTAATCATTTATGAAGGATCCAGTTTCTAAAGAAGAAATAATATCTGGGTCCAAAGCCAGAAAGGCTTGTTTCATAATAAGTTTTTCTCAACTATAGACAATTCTGCAAAAACAAAACCCAACTGCAAACCATAGGAGCAAAAGGTGGCTATCACAGTTAAAATTATTTTCTGGAGGAATCCAACATTTCGGAGGAGAACTTGCAGCTGGTTGTACATTAAGTACCATGCAGTTCTTATCAAGACAAAAAACACAGTTAGAAGTGCAGGATGAGACTCACGGTGAGGCTTTTGCTCTCTCTTTAGAGACAGGCAGTGCACAACACACTCAGTGACCAATAATTTGCTGAAACTTGATATATTACTATAATGTCTAATAAAACTTCAGATATTTTTGTTACATTTTGTTACATTCTTTTCCTGATATCACTTATTTGGTTACCAAAGGTTTGCTTCAACAATATTGCTGGTCTTTTATTTTGTCAAAAGTTTTCCAGGCTGTCTTTTGCATAAAGTCAAAGAAAACACCAAGTCATATTGATAATACCTGAAAAAAACTTTAGAAATCATTAAATTCAGGAACCTCTTTTGAATGCAGGGAAAAGGAAAGCAACTCTCAGAAATATTTTTGACAGTTACAAAAATTTCGTTATAAAGAGGTTTTCCAAGATTTGATTTAAAAGTGATGCTACTGACTCACAGAAAATGGAGGTGCAGCTCCCAACCTCAGCTGAAAAACTTCATGGTTTTCATTAAGATACAGTACAATGAGGCTAACAGGCTTATTGAGAGACAAATTTTACCTTAAATAGTTTGAAAACTCCTTTAAAAGAGAAAAAGTACTTTCCAAATCACTGAAAGCTTTCCTAATGTCTCTAATAAATTCCTTAAATAATTTTTGTTCTGGTCAGAACATTGGTAATAACTCATTCTTGCAGGAATCAATCACAGCCATACAGACAAATTCGAAGAGATGTAAGCAAGAGTCACATGCCCACTTCTCCTGTAGCTGAGAGAGCAAAAATTACTAATTTTTAATTTTAATGTCATAAATCACAGAGATGGCACATTAACAATTGTTAAATTGATATGCTTGTGGTTAATAAGGGAAGTATTTTCTTTAATTCTTTAATTATCTTTTTTTTTAAATTTAGGAGTCTTTGTAAAGTTACATTTAGGATAATCTGTTTTCTACAAATGCATTCAATTGAGCAGAGGTTTTAGCCAGTTTATGGAGTGCATGAATGCTGTAAACAATCACAGAAGTCTGAGAAGTCTGAGCAGTGTAGGTAGTAGATTTAATGATGATGGAGTGTCAATACATTTTTATTGATATCCTGTGGTCCCCCTGGTCTACTAAACTTTTCCTTCACTCTTGGTCTATATCTTCTATGTTTCAAAAGGAAAAAAAGAAGTTTGCAGAGCAGTACTGCTGAGCTGGGGACATATTTTAAATGACAGTAAAATCAGAGTGTATTAAATTATACTCCCTTCACTGCTTACCAAAAAACAGCCTTTAGGGATGTTACATAGGACTCGGGTTTCTGACTGGTACTATTTTGCTGCAGAATTTAAGCTTTCCTAAAGAAATAGCACTGCAATTCTTTCACAGAAAATGCCACAAAAAGGTGGTAAATGACACATATATTGAGCTTGAAGAAAATTTATACACATACAGACATCTGAGCTTAAGGTCATTATTATCCATTAAAAAAGGCATTTCTAAAGATGAGTCTAATTAGATTACATATCAGGCATGACATTTATAATATGTAAAAACATGAAAAGTGTCTCTAAAATTATAAATACTGTCATTGGTCATCTATGATTCTGCAGTTTAGCTTGTATCTGATTCTGCTTAAACCATAATTTTTAATACTTTTTTGACTATTGAACTTCTTTATTTTAAAAACTTTTCTACTCATTCTAACACACATAGTCCCATTTAAATCAGTGGGAGTAATAGTATTTAATATTCCTGAAAATGTCACTGGATGATTAAAATACCATGAGGTAACACATAAGATAATCATATGCTTGTAAACAGCCACATTGTATTATTAAAATAAGTGTGGTTATCTGCAGCACAATAATACATACATTAAATTATACTGGGGATCAAGGGACTAAAATTACTCATACAAATAATCCAACCAAATACAGTGGGACCGTCTGTGAATTAAGTGATAAGAAAGAAATTTATTGGGAATTTGACTGTGACTTTATTCTGTCTTTACCTCTTGCCCTAAAAGCTTCTTATTTGTATTCTTTCCAGGCAAATACTACATTGTGTTACATAGTGCATACAAGATAAATCATGGAAAGGAAAAGGGAAAATAGATGTTTCTAATCTTCATAGTTTTTTTAACACACAGAGAAAGAAAGAGCAACTAGTTCTGCAAGTAGAGAAAGTAACAATCTCTAAATGAGGAGGGAAAATACTTAAGGTGTGTTCAAAGGCCCTGGAATATTAATAAATGTGGCTCTTACAAAGACAGAAACATCTTAAAAATATTGTCTGGTCACGTCAAAGATTAACCTTGCATTTTTGGCTCTTGTGTACAGAATATTTTATTATGGCTATACTACTCCTTATATAAAGCTTTTGCAGGGAGAGTTTAAGAAATATTTTAGGCCATTTTTTTTAATGGCAACACTGATAGGCAGACTTGCAAATACTATGTCTATATTTTATTTTTAAAAACTCATTTCATTGGAAAAAACAGTACTGAAATATACTGAAACAATTTTGTGTAAGACTTTTATGTGGCTTTTTTAATTCTTTTGTTTAAAAGACCCACTTGCCACAGAGGAACGTTGATTACAGTAATTAATGAAAATAGAGTGACCCAGTATAGTAAGGAAGTCCTCTTTTTTCAGTCTTAAAAAAAAAGTATTTGATTTAGTCACAAAAAAACCATCTCAGCTGAAAACCTGACATTTATGTTAACAGTAGTATATCCCCAAGGGAACTCTGAGTAAGTTTAATTTCTATTCTGATTCCTTTTGACTTCACTCTTATTTCGAAGCAGAAATATAAAAACCATTTGGGCAGGAGTAACTTGACTTTCAGATTTAAGCCTTTTGCCAACCCCTTCAAAACCCAGCAGACTTTGTTCAAGTTGCAAATTTTCCCAAAAATGTGTTTGCACAGCATTAGTGGAGATGTCTTGGATTTTACCAGTAAACTCCTGAAAGACCTTAAACTTCAGCCTCAGGAGGTCTCCCCTGCCATTCAAAACTCTGGAACCTGTGCTAGATCCAGCCACTCAGTTTTGGAGCAGGGAAAGTGCCAGTCCCTCATCAAATTCTGTGCTGGAACGGGCCCTGCAGAAAGACAGCTTCCTCATTCAAGTGCAGAAAACACAATGGCTGGGGCTGGGATGTCTGCGTGGGAGAAGAGCCTTAAAAACTAAAAAAAAAAAAAAAAAATTATACACACTGCCTATTTTACTATCTTAAAAGAATGTTCTTTAGGTTGCAAAGTCAAAAATAGCAGCTCTGAGACATAAGGCTTCTTAAGTAACTGAGATCCATCTACTTTATTCATATAGGGTAAGATACAGCCTTTAATTACACAGTTTAATGCAATTCTCTCCAGAGCTTCCCTCACTTGATCTGCACACAGAGGAGGACTATTCTTAGCCATAAGTAATGACTGAGTACCACAGAAAGCTGCTGTGCCAGTGAGCAGTGCATCTGCCCTCGCTGAAAAGGAGTGGGGTGTACCTCAGAACAAGAAGAGCTGAATGAAGAAATATATTCTGTCCCCTTCTCTCCTAAAAGCCCCACGTGATTTTGGTCAGGGTTTTAAAGACAGGAGTTTTCTGGGTGGTCATTCGTAATGTTGCTCCAAATATTTGTTTGGAGAGAGTACTGTGATGGATATCCCAGAACACAGAGTGAGCTGCACTTTGAAGTGTCAGTGGAGGCTTAGAGCATGTGGTGTTATCTGTGAAGTACTCAGAAAAACTTCAGAGGGGCACTCAGGGAATGTTTTTACCTGCAGCCTCTCTTGCCTCACTCCTCCTCTACGAACGAGATAATAGCATCTGTCCTCTTACATGGGCATTGTGCAATTTTTAGTATTTGCATAACAGCTCAGGTGTTGTAGCTATGAAAACCTTAGAAAAGCCTGGGAAATATTACCGATTTCTCTTCAGAGAAAGGATTTGAATATGGACAATAAATAAGGCTCAGGGCTAAAAGCTGAACATCGAGGAGAAAACAAAATATTGAAGAACTTATTATCCAGGCTATGCAGAAAATGAGGCAGAAAGCTCAAGGATGAAGTGGTATATATCATGTACTTAAAGACTATTTCATAATGGATACCCAGAAACAGATGAAATTAAAAGTGCACAGTATATTTTGTCCTGACAGTTCATAGCTTCCAAGTGCTTTAATTTATAAAATTCTCAGAGCATAACTTTTGAGTGCAGCATGTTCATGGATGTTAGACTGACACTGAGGACTTAGGCTGATTGGAGAAGATGCAAACTGGCCATACTGAGCTGTGCTGAAAAAAACCTGTGCACTAAATGGGTGTCTAAGAGTAACAAAAGGAGTTCAAAGATTGATTCAAACATGCAGATGACAAAAACACTTGGCAGTGTACTTTCAAAGGGCAAGCATTTTAATACAGGATAGCTCATCTGATCAATAAGGATCAGAGTGGGGTTAAAATATTAAATTTTTTAGCCATTAATTCATAATTTTGTAAGGGAAAATGGCATTGCAAGTTCTTACTATACCTCTACAACACAGAAAAACTGAAGAGTGGAAAAAGTACTTATTGTTACCTACAGGTGTGGGAGACAAGCAGGCAAAGCTTCCCATCAGTCATTCTTGTGCTGGCAAGATGTTTCTATAAATCTGAATGGAAAAGGGAACTTCTATACAGATTGCAAACTAGCATTACATAGTAGTGGGCAAGATTAAGCCTGTTTATTTCTTGACATTTTGGGGTGTTTTAATATTAATAAAGTTGAAAGATTTTTTTTTCCTAAACTGATTCTGACTTTACTCTTATTTTACAATGGCTTAACATATCAGATTCAAGAGACATCAATCCTGATTTACATAGATGAGAAAGGAGTACTGCAACAAATTATTTTAAAACATCAATTGACAGAGCTGCTACTGAATGTGAAAAATCTACAAAAGCAAAATATTTTAAAAATACTGTACAGAACAATATATATGATTTCTAAGAACATTTTTATCTTCCAATTCCTTTGGGTAATCAACGTCTCTAATGCTGAAAGCTTAGTTTAAGTCACTGAGAGCTCAGACTGGGCAAGGGCAAGTTTCCCAGACATACTCATGTACAGTTTTTCAGATTTCTGATGAGGAAGCTAAGGAAGTGCAAAGCTGAGTAACATCAAAACCTGTACCCATCTCACTTTATATATTTAGACTATTCAAGCAGCTACGAGCCCAAATTAAAGTGCAAAATCAAAATAACTAAATATTACTAAGCTCTTAGAAGCATGCTTTTGAATGTTATGTGCCTGTATCACAAAAGATACAGCATCACTAACTGTTTTTTATTATTTTTTAATGCAAATGTGAATAAAATGGCTGGACAAATTCCATGCTTAAACACAAGAAAGAAAAGAGATTAAAGCCACCACTCACTGAAGGCAGCTTTGCTTCTCAATTCCCGTGGTGCCGTTACCTTAGACTGCAATGGATGTCTCTGTTTGTATTCTTTTTTTTTAATAGGAGAGAAATTGGAAGGAAATTTTATTCACTGGGGATGCCTTCATGGTTTAAGATTTACAAAATCCACCAGCATGACTCACAGTAGCACAATGGGTAATATGTGCTGGAATAGCAAACTTGAATGATGTAGGTATTTATAATGTGCAAAAAAGACTTTGCTTATTTAAAGACTCAAGTGATACTTAAAAAAGGAGAATGGGATCCACCCAATGTTAAGAGAATAGGTACAATCTCTGGATGTCAACATGAATGTGGTTGTCAGTGGATTTACAAGAATAACAGGTCAAAACTTCTATCACTTGAACTTTTTTCTATCATGGGAATTTTTTTCTTTGTTATTAAAACTTGAATAGGAAACAGTGTGAAAATATTTCTCTCAGAACTTCCAACCCGATACATTATTTTTTTACATTTTGGGTTTCAGAACTTTTAATGTGGAAAACAAAAATAAAACCTGTGCTATACTGCTTATTATTACTGCACAACTTCCTGTAATTCCAGACTCAGTTGTTTAACTGCTGCACTGCAAAAAAAAAAAAAAAAAGAGTAAGTTCAAGGCTAAATTCAATCCTAGGTGCTCCTTCAAGTACTTTGGACCAAGAACAGTGACAAAAGAACCCCAAAGAAATTCCTGGAAACTACCACAACAGTTACATTGTTCACAGAAAAGTAGCGGAGGTTTGGGCCAACAAAGAAAATGTGATTTGAATATATCTTCTTCTGGGGAACTAGTGGGAAAATGCTGATGTTTTCCTCATAACACTTAAGTCAGGAATGTTTTATGTAAGAATGTGAGATCTATATTCAGAATTCTTCAGTGAATGTTTAACTAAACCAGACAAATCTTTTGTTAATGTTGAACAACCATCTGCATTTTATCTCTAAAAAACTATATGTTCCAAAAAATCCCCTCCCATGTTCTTTGCAATGTGATAATGTCACAGAAGTTATTTTTCTGCAATATCACAGAAAAAAAAAACTTCACAGAGAATCAGCTCCTAAGAGGTTGAGCAACATTCATCTCAGAATGATGTGGCAGGAAGGCATTTATCTGTTCTTAAAAATCTGTTTACAAATCTTTCCTATATCAGGCCACAATTGTCTTAAGAATTAATTGATTTACAGCTATGGCTTTCTAAGTTTCATTTTCACTTGTCTCTCCACTGATGAGGAAAAATGGGAAAAAAAGCAAATTCAAAACACACAACACTATTAATCTCTCTGTCAGAACCAACGTTCCTGGCAACTTCCTGAAGAAATTCCACTGATGTCCTGAGGGAGGATGTCATGTGAAGCACCAGTGCACCCCAGCAGACTGAGATCACTGAACATCACCTGAAGATCACCGTGCTTAAACACAGCAGTATGAGCAGTCTGGGAAGGAGCTGCAGTGTCTCACCTGCCCCTCTGACTCCTGTCCCTGGACCTTCCAGGTTAAGAGTCGGATTTTACAAATGTAAAATGTACAAATAACTTTACATTTGGAAAGTGTAAGCCTGTTGCTATGCAACAAGCAGCGGAATCCAAATTTTTTATATCACTTTTATCACACCTGCATGATCCAGAATCAGGAAAGATAACAACCTTAAAGGCTGAAGAGCACTTTTTTTCTAGCATTAGGGCCCTATTCTCCCATTTTTAATAACAATGAATATAATCTTTACAAGACCGTCATTCATTCTAAAGCTATTCATTGTGGCTGTGCCCTAGACACCCATTGTACAAATGCTGACATGTGTGTGAAGATTCCTGTTGTCACCTTTGAAAACACAGAAGAATCAGGATAAGCTTCTAAAGAAAATGACAGTATTGAGATACAGATCTTCACTCCATGTCTACTCACTAATTCTGTGATTTTCTATACACTTATTCAAAAGAAAGTACATATAATTTATATTACATACATGCAGTCTTTCTCAAGGAATCTTTTCTTAATGGAAATACCTCCTTTGACAAAAGTGTCATTTTTAAATGTCTTTTGTTAAAGCTAAAAACCACAAAAGAGAAAGAAGATCAACATGAAGGTCATTCTATATCGGAAATTAAGATGTAATTCAGAAACTTTGGAACTGTGACATACATCACCAGTGCATAGTATAATGCCAGTGACCTCCTTAATGGCTGTACACATTCACTTATTTACAAGAAGACAGCAGTGTGGGAAGAATCCATCAAGTTTCTCTGCCTTTAAGCAAGACAAAGCCCTTTCTCTAGACAAAATCACCAAAAAGTCAAATGTTCTCATTTCAAGACCTTGTGCAATGTGGCACAGTCTAAAAGGAATCTGTGACTTGCACGCCTGTGTAGCATTGTTGGGATGTAACACTTCCATAGGCAAAATCCACTGTTTCACAGCTTGTAGTGGCAGCAACTGCAAATGTGATTCCAGTGAATGCACCATCCATTTGTTTGGGAAACCAGGTTTTCCCTCAAATCATAGAGAGTCTTAAATGTAAGACAAAATTACTCATATAACTTCACTCTTCCAGCATGGTTCATAAGGCACATATTAAATTAATGAATAATTATAGTGATGATCATCATGGCAATAAATATCAGAATTTATGAAAAGTATTTTCTCTATAGACATTCCCAGATGAATACTGCAGGCAGAATCAGCAGGTTGTTTAATTTGCCCTAGTTCTCTCTGTTTTCATGTTCCTACTTGAATAATAAGTTCAGAATCAGCAGGTTATTAGGTTTGCCCTAATTCCAAACTTGAGTCAATGGGACTTCAAATTGGCTCCAGTGGAAAATGAAAACAGAACATAGTTTTTTTCAGATATCTAAAAGGTGCCAAATCTGTTGCTTATAGCTAAGCAATTGTAGATTCATAATCCACTCCATACCATTAAAGAAATCTAAAATCTCATCACAGAATCCTGTTCTTGCAGACAGCTGCCAGCTACCTCTGTCTCATTTCTTGACAAGCTCAAACAAGGAATAACTGAGGCCACCTCTCACTTTCACCCCCAGATTTTTCATTGAAAATGGAAGAGAATGACACTAAAAAATTATGTGGTCTTTGACTGGGAGCAAGAGTTCTTCACTCTCCTCAGACATTAAATCCTAGATCCTTTTACAGTAATAAGGATCCCTCTACAGTAATAAGGATGACTTTTATATAGGTGAAATGTTGCAGAAGATGAGAACTCTTGTGACTGTGAGAAGAGCTGAATTTTCAAAGGAGAAGTGGCTGGCAGGAGACAAGCTACATCATTTCCAGTGTCTAGTCAGAACAATGGCAGACAAAAAAGCAAGAAAAAACACGCTATTCTGAACACTAAGCTATGGATAGGCAGTAGGAAGACCTTCAAAGCCAACTAACAGTAATCAGTTCTGTAGACTAACGTGGTTGCACAACAGTAAAGGGAGCTTCAAGTCATGACTTTCCCTACTAGATCCCTAACAGGAATTCTGATCTTTCAAGTACCTGAAGACCAGGAAAAAATCCTACCAAAAACTCCTGTATGGAGTAGTTTAACTTTACATATGGAGGGAAAAAAACTGGAAAAGAGCTGTGAACTGGTTGGGTCACTGAGAAAGCAATGTCCTATCAAAACCTTGCAGGTTTTCCTACTTCCTTACTCCATTAGTTACTGCAAGTATTTTATGCATTGAAGCACTCATTGATCCTACTGATTCTACTCCAAGTTCCAGAAGAATGGCTACACATTTGCATGAAATCACCACATACAACTTTTCTAGCTTGGCAGAGGAGCATCTGAGCTGAAAAATTGAGTTCTGCATACATGACAATATAATCCAGCCTAGTAAAGTGCTTGTGATACACTCAAGATACAGTCACCACAGTACAAAAGGAGAAACTGCCATTCAAGAAAGTGCACATCTTTTGTAGGAGACTAAATTATGATCCTAACTCAGCGTAGAAGTAAATAAAGGCAATAAAGTATTATTTACCCTGACTTTGCTAGTCAATTCTATATATAAGAACACAATTAAAGGTATGTCTGTTACACCCTAACCAATCATTCCCTGAAAGAAGTATGTTTGGTCTTTACAGTTTAGTCCTCAGGTTCACAAAGGTATTAAACACCTCAGAATGCCCTCCACTAATCTGTAAATCATGTGTTTATGAAGGTACACAAATTTTAACTACAGCACAACAAACTGGACAGAGCATTTTTCCAGAAACTGGTATGGTTTCATGTTTTCTAAAAGGAACACCAAGCTTCTGGTGCATAAAACATCATATTAAGTTCACCAAGAGAGATTGATGATTGTGGGGTATGCCCAGCCCCCGCCCTGGAGGGACGTCTGCTGAGATAAGCAGAGTGCCTAAACCTCCCAGCAGAACTCCCCTGGAAAGGCAACCACTTTCAGTTATGGTGAGAAGAAGACAAACCCAGAATCCTCTGGGAGACCCTGTGCAGATCCTTTGTAGCCCACTGGCCTTTACCCTCTGACACCCACCCCCTGTATCCCTATAAAGCCCCTGCCCCTGTGAGGGCAGAGAGAGAGCTCATCCCTGGCCTCCCCTTTGCCGGACTAGTAAAGCTACTTTGTGTGGGACAGCCACACGGGCCTCTCGTCTCTCTCTGGTCTGGCCTGGAGGCTGCCCTGCAGAGCTGAGCTGGAATCACGAGCTGACAATCACTAAAGAGCTGACAGCTTCTGCACAGGCCCTCCTGGCCAGCAGCTGAGGGAAGACACCGGGCCTCGGGAAGACGATTCCTTTTGGGACCATCTCTCTGGACCGGTCACAGCTTCCTCAGTCAGAGCTACTGACCCCTCACCAGCTGTCATAGATGATGTTCTCTGTTTTAAGTTACCAACCAGCTTCAATATGTTTACTAAAAGAAGCATGAACCCTCCAAGCTGACCATATTAATGTTAGCCCCTACATAAACCTATTTCTATCAGGAACTCATTTTAATTGCCAGCCTGTTTCCCCATTCCTATCCATTAGGTCAGTAATGATTATGGGGTAAAATCCCACAAATCCTTGGCTAGCATCTACTGTTAAAAGACTGCCAGGGAGCCAACCTTCAGCTGTGAAAAAAGATCAAGTACATTTGGGCCAAAATGCCTGCAAGCCTTAAAGTGCAATTACATCAAAACATAGACAATTTTAATAGATATTATTTTGAAATTCTGAATGAATATGACCAATCTGACACAAATTCCTATGGTGCTAGCTAGATATAAATTCTTCTAGCATATTAGCTGTCTATAATTCCCAATATAGACTTAAATTTAACAAGGACCCAGAACCTCAACTAGGCACAAAGGGAAACAACAACTTCACTATTTAAACTATTGTTTACCTGGAGTACCAAGATCTAGGCTATAAGTGTAAGTGGTCCTTTGGAAGCATTTCAATATCAGCATTTTGAAGGGATTAGTAATACTCGACATGAAACCTCCTTAGAACATAGTATAAAACAGACTCCCAACTCCTAATTACCAGTGAAACAGTATTTAAATTCCTGTGATTTTACATGAGGAAGATATTGAAATCAATATCCTATAATGCTGAATCCCGGCAAACAAAATAATATATCAAATTTCATTAGGAAAATGATGCAAATTTGTGCTTTAAACTGACTTAAGGATTGTGTTTTCATATGACTAAATGTGAAGGGCACAGATTTAACAGAGTCCTGAATGACTTTTTGATTACTTGACTATCTGCTCTCAAGATTCTACTCTGACAACAAAGTCACCATTTAAAAATATTAAATAAAATGAAATCATTATTGTTAAATTATTGACATAATTTGTAAATATGAAGAACCTCAGTACAATCTCTGGTGCATTTCTAGCCCTCCTTCTAAACCAACATCACCTCAGTGGCCACTGCCACTGACAAGAAATTCAGCATGCAGAAGAAATACAGATCATGTAGATAAATGTAGCTAAAAATCAAAAAGGCAAGTTTTGTTCACAGTATTTACTAGTACAAAGTATATTTAGCTAGGATTCAAGAGGGATAGAGACCATGGTGACTACTCTGTTAAGGCTGACTATAGGCAATGAGTTCAACAACATCTCACTCAAACAAGCAACTTGCAATAGATAATTAATGCCAACAGAAGTTTAAATGTTTCATTCAAGGCATAAAGAGAATAAAATTGATTAAAATATCCAAAAACTTCAAAGAGATATAAACATTGGAGGACTTTTTTAAAAGTTAACATGCAAAAGGAAATACAACAAAGACTGATGTAGTATATTCAGAACCCAAACAAACAAATCTAAATGCTGGCTTGGCTGAGACATCTGGAACTCACTTCCTCAAAAATCACTTTCACAGTTCAAACCATAGCTGGCGTCAACTTCTGAATATCTGACAAGGAAGAGTATCTCTTACAGTGAACAGCTGCATGAACAGTCCTCATTTTTCTCAGAAACCAGAAACTCAGTGGAACAGTTAAAATACAACATATTATAAAGAGGAATAGTTTGAATCCACAGAGCAATTGGCTGTATAGATGCTAATATTGAGGCAAGCCAGGAAGCTATATTTTAAAAAGATAAAGAATCCTGTCTGCACCTTTTTAAAGTTAGAGATATAGAAAAGCAGAAGGGTATGGAGTGACAAGAAGTTAGCATCAGTGAGAAACTTCCCCCAGCTCAATGCATCTTGTGTATTTTACTACCTCTTTTAGAGCTATCTGCTTATTTTCTCAGACAGGATACTGGACAAGGTTATTTTTATATAAATGATATTATAGCTTTTTTTTTTTCTAAAGACAGAAGGTCACTGTTTTATTCATTTGATAGGCATAATAGAGGTGGTTTTGGTTTGAAATTTTAACTTAAGGAGCAAAACTACAAGAAGAATATGGAGGTTCACTGATATGAATCACATATTTTCCTTACCTTCTAGGACCTTGCCTTAATTCATTAAAAATCTGACTTTAAAGTCCATGTTTTTAATAAAAATCTCCCCTTATCAGAGAATCAGGCCATACCAATTTGAGTAATTCCAGGAAATATTGTAATTTTCACTGAATAGAAGATTGAAATACATGTCAAAAATTTATCAGAAAATTGATATGGCAATCAGGGCTTATTTCAATGCTAGTCTTATTCCTAATAAAATTTATTATAATTTTGAGTATTTTTCCTTCTACTGAGTCACTATTATTATGTGCAATAATATACCCTTGCCTTCTTCAGTACAAAGGAGAGATTTGATTTTCTCTTTTAGAAGGCTCTTGTACTGTTTTTACTCATGGACTTATCAACCAGAGAACAGCTAGAGATTGTATTTTTCTTTGCTATGGACTGCACATCCTTGACACTTAAGCAAAATTCCAGCCCTTTTCTGTGATTTATGCCAAAGCTCCCATTGAAGAGAATTTGTTCCCTATCAGAACAAAGGGAATGACTGAATGGTTCTTTCCTAGCTTGCACTGTTCAAACAGTGGTGTAGTTCAGAAAACATAAATGAAGCTACTCCTGATTTAGACAGATATAAAACCAGTTAAGCCTACTGGAAATAATTTATATTACTATGGGTTTAAAAAAAAACAAAAAAACAAAGCAAAAAACGCAACCCAAAACTTGGTTGAAATTCATCCTTACAAGAAAAGAAAAAATACTTCAGGAATCTATTAATAATCTTTTCAAAGATGAAAATATGGGAAAAAAACCCACCAGATTTTCTCCTGAAAACAATTGAACTTGTATTAAAAATTGAGAATTAAAAATTAAGACTTGAAACTTTGACTCTAAATCTATTACTTTTTAATTCCTAAACGTGCAAGTCAGGGTAGAAAATTTTGAAAAGGTTTTCTTTGTTGTTGTTGATATTAATTCCTACACTCCTCATTACACTGTGGAGCTCTGTGTTTTACCATACTGCAGAGATATAGAACAACAACAAATCCAAGACAAAAAAAATTTATATCTATAAAAAAAAAATCCAAGCAAAACAGAATTTAATGACCCTCTTTCACCTTAAAGAAAAGGTATCAACTAGGACACGCGGCTACAATTTCATATAAAAATGGAAAGTTGGGGGGCTTTCCCATCTAAAATCATTTTCAAACGAATAACCAAAACAAGGGTAGGAGTGAAAACTCAAAAGACCCCTTCAGATAATTGCAGTCTGAGATGATCCTCTCGTAATGGCAGTGTCTTTCTAAGGCTTGAGGGAAATTTACACATTCTGGGAACAAAAGATCAAAGTTCAACAGCATACAGTCTATGTTGGCTACAGAAAACTAAACAGCAGAAGCCAAGGTTTCTTTCCTGGCAGATATAAAGGCTTTACTTGTCCTTCTGCCTTTTCTGTTTCTTAGAATATTAAATAATTTATAATAATTCAATATCTTTGCCAGCACATATGAGTAAATTCTAATCCCTTCATCAAGGTCTGACTGATGAAAGTGTCAGTTGCTACCTTTTCTCAATTAACAGGTAGAAACTGCAATGTAGTTCCATTTATGTTGCTGTCAGGGGAAATGTTGCCTCCTGTTTCAAATTAAATCAGAATCTGAATACTTTATGCTAAAATTATAAATCTTGCTATTATTTTATAAGGCTTCTCAGTAGTCAAGGGACATGTGAGGAGAATCTTGATCCCACCATTATAATTTATAAAACCACTAGCATTTAAATGAAGTCAGCATTTTGCCTTAATTGGGGGTGGGGGTTCTAAATATTGAGAGTCATCTTCTTAAAAGTTCCATACAATTTTCACTAAATATAAATATAGACATGTATTTCACTAACATTCAATCTAAACATAAAAATGTTCCTTAAAAATAGTTACTGAACCTATTACTGTGTAAAGGCAAGAATTTATCTCACTGATATTACATGCAATTATGTGAACTTTTTCACATAAGTATTACATGATCAAAATAACTTCAAATAAATAAACTATGTTTTAGTGTAAAGGGCATATAAATCTATAATAGTATTAATAGCATTTAAATTACCATTATTGCTTTAACAAAGCTGCTACATCTCATAATTTTCTTTTTTTTATAATAGGGCCTAACTCAGAGAAGCTAAGACAATTCAATATTGTACATACACCTATGTATTATGTAGTATCATACATTAAAAATTGACACCCAAATACTAAATCCATTGAGATGGTTTACCTAATAGGAAAGATATTTCATTTGACAGTTTCTGGGAATGGGTGCAATTGAAAGTACAAATGATTATTTTCTGAAACTGTTATTTGCTCCTATTAAAAATTTCTTTAAAGTGTTAATAGGGTTTGAGTTTTTCACGAATGGCAGATGAGAGATAAACAGCTGATAAAGTAAACAGGATACAGAATGACTAGTGTTTTGAGTATTGACACTAAGGACAGAAGGTGTTACATAATAAAGCACAGTCACAAATGATGTTTTCTTTCTTATAATGAGTGAAATCTGATAGAAATGCTAAAGGCAAATTATTCAGCCATAAATGTCATGCAGCCACTCCGTGAAGATCTTAATTTGGCCTTGATAATATCTTTTTTATATTTACCTTTTACATTTTAAACTTAGGTCTTTGCTCTCCAATTCTGACATGATAATCATATTTTCCCTTGATAAATTTGCTTCTATTCATTTATACACCTTTACGTCCTGCTCTAAGTACACAACATATGTAATCTCTATGTCTAAGGAGCTGCAAGCAATGGTACATTTACTAACAAAATAATAAAAACAAGATTCCTGCATGCATCTGCAAAGTAAATGTTTACATTCTTTCCATTTGCCAAAAACAATGGGCACTAAATACGAGCCATATTTTATCCAGTGATTTATTTGTAGATGAGATTAAGGAAACTGCTGTTTTTCTAGGTTCCCTCTTCCTTGGTAAAACTATTCAGTCATTTTGTGGTCTTGAAGTATGTACTTCCCCCTTGCCCTTTTGTGTTCTCCCTATCTAACTGGCATGGTGAATTGCTAAATATGTTGCAAAGCAGTACCATTCACATTCATGTAAAAAAAATAATACTCTGTTTAATCTCCTTCCTCCCCGGCAACAATTTAAGGAATTAACAAATAAATCACTGATTTTATTTCAATGACATAGCAGAGGCAAATACAAAGTGGACTCTGGGTCTCCTCTACCCTAGAAAATCAGACCCAGGTCATCTTTGCACTTAATCCAGTTCAATTATTCCCAGCATCACTTTCCCTGCTCCCCAACTTAATTACCACCAGCTGCTTGTAATAAGCATGCACATCCCCTCCCTCAGCTCCCACCGAGCATGACGCCACCCCCTGCCATCTGGGTGACACCCGGTACCCAGCACCCATCTTTCCTTTACCCAGAACAACCCCAAATCCCACCCCGCCTCCGGAAGACGCTCAAACAACATCCTCTTCCTCCTCTCGCCCAGCCTCGCAGAGAACAGGAGAGTGATGGCACCATGGTTGGCCACAGAGACACGTGGAAGACAGGGAGGAGAAGGTGGGGAAGAGGGGAGCCGGGGACATGGTGGAAAGGGAGGGGAGGGAGGAAGATCCACTCATACAGATGAAACTTCATGCAGGCCTGGCCTCCGACCCGTCCCCTCCACAGAGCGATGGGGAGGGGGGGGATGGGGCGAGCTGAAATGGCCCCTTACCTTCACTGCAGTCCTTCCCTCGGAAGCCCGTTTGGGAGCAGTCGCAGACGGCCTGGTCGTTGAGCACCGAGCAGACGCCCCCGTTGAGGCAGACGTCGTCCCTGGCGCACAGCCGGCTCTGCTCGTCGTCCAGCCGCACCTCCTGGCTCTCCACCGGCGACGCCTGCGTGTAGTTCACCCGCACGTCTGTTATCCAGCCCTTGAAGGGCTCCCGGTCCTTGACGGAGGAGAGTGTCAGCTTTAGCGTCGCCGATCGCAGCTCCGGCGGGAGCCCCCCTAAGAAGAGCCCGCTGAAGACAGTCATGTCCCGCCGTTTGGACTTCACCTCCACCCACTTGGCCTCGGCTCGGTCAATGATCAGCGTCGTGTTCTTGAAGTGGCGGCGGATGACAACAGCGTGCCAGAGGTTGTCGTTGACCGCCGTGTCCGAGAGCAGGGTGGCGGGCTCGGCGCAGAAGATGGAGAAGCTGAGCTGTAGCCGCCCTCCCTGGGTGAGGATGAGCTCCAGGAAGTCACAGAAGCCCTCATCATCAAAGTAGAGCACCAGCCCGCTGGAGCTGCGCGTCTTCATGTTGAAGCTCATTTCGCTCTCGCAGCAGGCGTTCCACTTGGGGAAGCGGGTCCACTGGCCCTCCGCACCCGGGAACTCCAGCCCGCTGCCCAGCTCAGCCCAGCAGCCCAGCAGTAGGGCCAGCCAGAGCAGCAGGCAGCCCCCGCGCCGCACCAGCACCGCCCCCATCCTGCGCGGCCTGGGGGCGGGCGAGAGGGGCGGCAGGGCTGGCGGGGGGCGGCACCGGGGCCCCGGCGGCAGACAGGGTAAAATCTTGCCGAGCGCTGGCCGCGCTGGAAGCTTCGGGCACACTCACCCCCGCCCCGGGTGCGGGGGTCACTGTGGGGGACTCCCCGGGGCGGGGGGCTGCAGCTGCCCACGGGATAGGGTTGGGCACAAGATGGTGCCAGGGGCCACCGGAGGGGAGCCGCAGTGGGGGTAAGGCGCCGTTGGATCTCTTCACTGGCCGGCCACGCTCCGCAAAAGGTGTCCAGGGGTGGGTGAGTCAGCAGAAATTTTCCCCAAAGCCAACATTACCAAACCGGGAAAAAACCCAAGATCAGTGGCAAAACTCTCCTCCAAGTGGATCCACCAGCTCGGCAAGGCTGTAGCAATATCCTGGCACATGCGCGCCTCCTTTTACATCCTCTCCACCAGCTGTAGTTTCCCAGGAAGCCAATTATTGATCCCAATGCTGCCTCCCTAGGATGGATCCTCTTGTCATATCACAGCCTGTCTGCCATGGTGCTAGAGCAGCGTCAGCAGACGACAGGACTCATCGCTCGTGGTTGCTTGAGCTGCCTCAATCCCAATGGGGTTGAAACCCAGAAACTGTCAAACAGCCGAGTGGCCACTTGACATGCAAAGCCTGACAGCTCCTCTTCTCTTTGCTTGAAAAAGGCCAAGGCTAAGATCCAGGGGAGTGATTTTCCTCTATTGTTTTTGTTTCTAATCTGCAAGGAATTGAAACAGAATAATAAGAAATGACAACTAATAACATGTTAAATCACAAAGTTGATCAACAGTAACATTTGCGGTTATTTTTTTATTTTGACTGCTGTTGGACGTTAGGAAAATGCTGCTGTAATTTTCGAGTTACTGAGAAATTATAATAGGTTGAAGTACCAAACACAAATCTTAACACATATGTTCAGATTACATTTTTATGATATAATCTAAATGTAAACTACTTACCTTTCCAAAACTGTCAAATATTTCAGTAGTACATTTTATTATTACAAGAATAATAAACAGAAAAGGTGGTGGTTATTCTGCAACTTATTTTATTGTGATTTATTTGCGAAAACACCATCACCTGTGAAGCTACAGGGTCCAAGAATAATAAACAGAAAAGGTGGTGGTTATTCTGCAACTTATTTTATTGTGATTTATTTGCGAAAACACCATCACCTGTGAAGCTACAGGGTCCTAGTCGTACAGACAATGCTACCAAGCCCAGTTCTGGCTGTTTCCAACACAGGTCAAAAAAAAATAAAGTGGCTTGAGCTCCCAGCAAGAACTGACAGGCTTCACCATGCATGGCACAGCTACTGGTTTATTTTTCCGGGGGTGAGGAAGAATTGCAATGGTTTCTTAGAAGGCTTTTTGAAAATTTCGAACCACATTTTTTTCTCTGCCACCTGGTTTCTTTTGGGGCTGATATCTTCTGCTATGGCAGGGAAAATCCAATTCAAGCCAGCTCTGATGTTGACATTATTCACAATGTAGATCAGCTAATCCCAGGTGTTAGTCCTCTGAAATGGGTTGCAGTATTTTATGTATATTTACTCAGCTGCCCTTATTTAAGAGAACAACAAGAGAACAGCTCCCCTATTTTCAAAATTATATATATGCCACAGTTCACCCTCATCCTCTGAAGAGGTCTCTACATCCAAAACGTTTCAGCGGAGAGGCTGTTGTTCTCCCCCAGGCTGCTGTATCTTTTCTGGAAGCTGTGTATTAGCAGACCTCTCCTGATGGAAGAGAGGATCTCCAACACCTCCCTCACTCACCGCTTCCCCTTCCCCTCCCTTACATTTCTTCGCCAGCAGCACTTAGGCAGGCACAATACCATGGCCAGAGCTGCTGCCAAACCCCCTTTTCGGCTGGGGGGTGTGTGTGTGTGTGTGCGTGCGTGTGTGGGGGGAGAGGAGGCAGAGATGACCCTGCCAGGGAGAAATGTTTTAAAAACAGGCACACACCTCAGCTGCCTGCACCTGACACGTTCAGAGCTGCTAAGTCACCTCCTACTCTCTCTATATTTAATTTCATTCCTCTAAATGTCAACACGATTATTTTTATTATTTGTCACACGTGAGGTGGGCAAGAGCAGCAAAAGGGAGGAGAGGAGAACCCCCAAACTTCGCGGGCAGAGGCCAGCCGTGCCCACCAGCAGCAGGCAGACCCCAGGTTTCCCCCACGCCCTCCCTGCCCCCCGGCGGGAACCACCTCTGGCAACGCCGCTACCAGCCGAGGGATCTTCCGCCAGCTTCCGGGAGGGCCGGCAGCGGGAGCCCCCGCAACCCCGCTCCCCAAAGGGCCTTCCCGGGCGCGGCGGTGGCCGCGGGCAGGGGCGCCGCCGGCGTGCGGCACCGCGCGAGCGGCCGCTCCCGTTCAGCACCCGGAAACAGCTCCGCCCTGCGCGGCCCGACGGGGCGGCGGCGCCCGCTGCCCGCGCCCGCCCGAGAGGGAGCGGCCCCGCCGCTGCCCCTGCGCGCCGCCGTGGGGCTGCGCTCGAGTGGGAGCCCGGGGGCTGCGCCGAGGCAGGGCAGGGGACGTGCGGGCGGCCGCGGGGCCTCGCTGCGGCGGAGGGGAAGGAGGTGGTGATGGAGCAGATTTGGGGGGCGTGGGGGGGTGCGGGGAGTTGGGTGCCGGCTGGCGGTGTGAGACACGGTGTGCGTGCCCGGGGACGGTGACATGGGGGGAGGGGCTGTGTGTGGGGGGGGATGAGGGGGGAAGGGGAGGTTTGTGGAGACGGGGTGCTTGGGGAAGGGGCGCGGTGTGTGTGTGTGTTGTATTCGCGGGGCTTACCGGGCAGCTGGGGCTGGGCTGGTCCCTTGGGGGAAGGGGCTGTGGGAGGGAATGCGGGAGGCGCGGCGGGGAGGGGGGCGCAAGGTGTGCGGGGCGGGCGCCGCGGCTGCGGGAGGAGCGGGGGGAAGGAACGGAAGGGGTTTGCGCCTCTTGCGCGGAGCGCAGGAGCGGGAGGGTGCCAGGAGCCCGTGGTGTCTACCAGGGGTGGAGAGGGCGGGGGGAGCCAGGCAAGGACGCGGTGTGAGTGTGAGTGTGTGTGAGTGTGTGCGCGGCCGCCGTGCGTGCCAGAGCGATCCCTACAGGTGTCCGCGGAGAGCCGCCGCGCGGGGATCCCACCTCGCGAGCATCCCTGCCCGCTGCCTGCCGCTGGCTGCAGCGCCTGCCTTCCCCCTCACTCACATACACACACAGCAGCAGCGGCGGCGGCAAGAGGGGAGAAGAGAAAGGGAAAAGAAGAAAAAAAAAAGAGGAAAAGGAAAAAAAAAAAGGAAATACAAAAAAAAAAAAAAAAGGCAGAGAGGGATGGAAAGACTGTAAAAGAAAGGAGAAAGACCCAAGGAAAAAATACCCCAACAATTGCTTATTTATTACTGCCGATATAATTCACACACTGCCAATAAACAGCACAGTCTTGTCTAGTCATTTCCAAAGCAGAGAGACACTTTCATTCTCGGAAGAGGACAATTTATTAACATATATCTATCTAAGTATCTATCTATCTCAGTTGGCTCTTAAGTACCAGGCATCCCTCCCAGCAATGTATCCATGATCACACATATATGTAGCGAGAAATAGGCACAAACCAACATAAATGTAGCTATTGCATTCAGTGCCTCGCCAGTGAATTCGTATGCTTCCCCCACCCCTTTACAACCATTTTTTATTCTTCAAAAATTATGATTTAGTCACAGGTGCCCCGATTGAGCCTTTTCAAATTAGAAAACGAGAGAGAGAGAGACACCCATAGGTCAATAAATCCTTAATAAATGCCAGGTCGGTTGGCATGCACAATCCTTGGCAGAATCCTTATTGTATGAAATACAGAGCATTGTCTCTGGGTGCGGGGAAGACCAGAGTTCACAAATTACAGGATGAAATAAAAGGATCTGAAAAACAACCTTGCTGCAGCCAAAGGGAGAAGCGCTCTAATTCAAAAGCAGACTTAGCAGCATCATTAATCTTTTCCTTTCATTTCTACGTAATTTCTAGAATCAAATTCTTTCCTAAGCAGCTGGAATGATCGATTTTGCTCCTCTTCCAGTCTGCAGATGTCTTTATTTTAATATGCTTATGATATAATTTCTACCCCTTCGAAAATGCACACCATCAGCAGGAACCTGAACAGTTTCAAACACATATCGAAGAAGCCGGGTGCCCTCTTTCTTCTGGCACACAATAGAAAATGTCCCAAATTATCAATGCACTTCCCGCACAAGCCCCTCGTCTCTTTCAGACCGCCGCCGATAAATAACAATAATATTGCGATATCCCATCGCTGCCCCGGCTTCGCGTTTCACCACGGCACCTCACGCCAGGGAGAACATGCAGCAGATTGATTTTATCGCTCAAGTCTCGCAGACCCCCTCTCCCCTCCTCCTCCCCCCGCCTTGGCAAGGGGCAATAAATCACCGCATCCAACCTTTAACTTACACCTCCGCTCCACCATCTCCTCTCCTCGCCATCCACCTCTCCACAACGCCGCACGCAAACCCACCAGCCTCTCGCGCCGCCACCGCCGCCACCACCGGCTCCGCCACGGCGGAGCGGGGCTGGTCCTCCGCGGCGCCGCTCCGCCCGCGCTGCGGGCGCGCCTTACCTGCGCGGGGGCCGCGGGGCCGGGGCCGGGCCGGGGCAGGCGCGGCTGCCGGGGCTGCCTCTGCCCCTCGCCGACGGAGCGGAGCGGAGCGGAGCGGGCGCTGCTGCGGGTGCGCGGCGGCGGCGGCGGCGGCAGCGGGCGGGGGCGGCCGCCGGGAGCGGGGGCGGTGCCGCCGCGTGACGCCGCCGCCGCCCGTCTGCCCGCCGGGGGCGGTGCCGTGCGCGCTGCGGACCCCGCCCAGCCTGCACCGGACCGGCACCGGCACCGGCACCGGCACCGGCACCGGCACCGGCACCGGCTCCGCCGCAGCGCCGGGACACGGCGGGGCACGGATGGAGCCACCGCGGGGGAGAGGCTGGGCCGGGCGGAGCGGGGGAGAGCCGAGGCTGGGGCGAGGGGTGCGCACGCTGCTGCCGTCTGACGGCGGGGGGAGGTCGGCGGGGTCGAATGGGCAGAGGGAGCGGGGATGCAATACGGCACGGGCCCGGAGGGAGCTGCTGCTGGCTTCCCGGGCAAAGCTCTTCCTTCTTTGCAGGGGGGCATTCTTTTGTTGGTAGTTTGTTTTAGTTTGGAGAGGGTTGGTTGGTTGGTTTCTTGGTGGTGGTGTGGGTATTTTGGTGGTACTACTACTACTATTATTATTATTATCAACATCATCACCTTTGTCATCATTCTTATTATGTCATCTTCCCCGCCCCCCCCCCCCCCGCCCAGAATTGAAGTTTGCTGAATTCTGCACAGCCTGTGGGAAAACGGAGGTATGATCTCATGAATAGAGCACCCCCAAGGAGCAGGTCTACCACAACCACAGGAGAAGTGCTTGGGAAAGCCCATTCACTTTCCAGTGTCAAACCTGCCTGAGTCTGTGTTGTCTCCAAATACTGGGAAACCATTAGAGAAATTCCAGGCTTCTCAAGATCATGTGGTTTAGCGGCATGGAAAGCGTTTGATTGTGCCAAACCTTTTCTCTAGGCCTTCCAGCTTAGTACCTGTGGCCTACAGAATGGTGATGAATTGATTGTAAGGGATTTGCATGAAGCCTTAGCCAAGGTCCTGGCAACTTTTGAACACACAGAGTGATGTTTGTCACACCAAGAGTCAGAAGAACGCTCCACTATTGGGCATGACACAATTTTTTGAGAATGGTCTGTAGAGTTATATTTTTTCATATCTGGGATGTGAATGTAGCAACTTAGTTTTGAACTGAAACTTCAGAAATAGAAATCCTTTCTCCCATCTCAGTCCCAGAGGAGCTAGCCTTATGATTTCTTTTTTTTTAATGAAATGGGTTTCCTCACAGATGACAAGTTCTATGAGGTAACCAAGCAACATGTTAAGTAATGAGAAGAAAAGCTTCCTAGATATGCAGTGTATCTTCAGTACTTACAGCATAATCAGACATCCCTTTTGTTCAGCCAGCTGATATCCATATCCAGTTAATTTCAAACAGAATGAGGATTTCTCTTGACAATTCTAGTAACTTGACCCCTGCAAACAGAGCAAGGAGCAAATATCTCTTCTGCTATGAAAAGCAGATAGATTGGAGGCTGCAATATGATAAGTGATACACATTTTTAAAGGAACAAAGTTGTAACTCGATAGTAGTATTTTGTGTGTGTGTGAATATACATATAAAACCTCTCTTTTTAAGCTGTGGTTTTATTTTTACTAGGCTCACAGTGAGCACAAGGTAAAACTTCTTATGCTCTTAGATGGGGAATGTCAAAGGTCAAGGCCAATCCCCCCTGAATGTGCTGGCACAGTAGAGGTCCTGGCTCAGGTGGAGGATTCTTCCACCTTTAAGCTGAAGGACATCTCAGTTATTCCAGCAGTAGCCTGAGGATGCTCATGTTTCTCTAGAAGGAAGCCTGCCACAGTGAGAGGAGGGGTGGCAAGAGCCTACACAGAAATAAAACAACAAGTTGTTAAGTGAGCCAGGAAGATACAGCAAGATTTAAGGGAAATACAATTTCCTTAATTTAATGGTGGTTTTTTGTTGAGTTTTGGGAAAATGTATTACTTTTGTCATTCTCAGCAATTGTTGTAGCATATGGTGTCATAGTTGATTCGTTTTGAAGCAGCACAAAAAAAAAACAAGTACGAGAAAGAAAAAAATAAAGAAATGTGATTTCCATACCATCTCTGTAGGTTTTTCAGCTTGACAGATATATGAAATATCTTGAAGGAAGCACATGGCCTTACAGAAACCTGACTGTCTCCTGCATAAATTAACCTTCTGTGTTATACCAAAATATTTCTAGATTTTGAAAAGTAAAGAGATAAAAGCAGCAACGAGATTCTCGAAAACAAACGAATCATATTTGCTGTCAGGGAGAACACGGTACATTATCCAACTTGCAAGTTCGAGACCTTTTGGAGGGTTGTGCATTGTCAGAACAAAGTGCCTTTGAAGTACATATGTGAAATTGTCCAATAGTTGTAATTTTAAATAAGAGATCTTTTGGCAAGCTGCAGTGAGTGCTGGAGCTGTCTCTGAGGCACACACATGCAATTGCCATGGCTGTCAGAGCTAATAAGAAAGGAAGGAACCAGTCGAGACGCTGCAGAAGAAATAAGACTGATCCTGCTGAGAAAAAAAAAAAAAAAAAAACCAAAAAACCACCACCAACAACAAAACCCCACAAAACCAGCAAACCCCACAATGAAAATCAAACTAAAGGTGCTTCCAGAGAGCACTGGCTTTCTGGACAGGCATGAGAAAGATATGAAAAGGGAGAAAGTTATTTCTGAGATTGAAGACAGCAGGAATTCTTTTAAAGATTTGGAAGAGAGGAAAACCTGTTTCTTTGCTGAAGTGGTCCAGGGTAGTGCTCAGGAATTGAGTGGTTAGATTTTGGGGGCATATCAAAGCTCTCTTCTGGTTATAATCATGCCACATATGCCTGACATATTTCCCTGCTTTGAAACTATCATCAGTAATCCTTCTATACCAAATCAAATCTTTGAGAAGAGATCAGACTCACTAGAAGTTTGACCCTTTGCGTGTGTGAATAAAAGTGGTTTTTTAGAGGACAGTCAGTAACGTTTTTTTGAACAATTCAGTAACATCTTTTGAACTTGGTCCAAAGTGAGGAACAAATGGGACAACATAGATGTACAGCAGAACTGAGGGAGCTGTATGCAATTGTCTGTATCTGCATACAGCCAGTGAGGTTTAAAGAGATGTGGAGAAAAAAGGTATAATTTCTGCCTGTTAACTGCCATATTATTCAGCTGTGGATGAATCAAGTATGGGCAAACCTAAAATAAGAAATAAGAAGATACCTGCCTTGGAAAAAGTCAGTGTGTTATATAGGTCCTTGCTTGCTCAATTCAGACTAATTAAAGAAAATTTCAAAGCACTTTAAGATCTTGAAGTAAAAAAGAGAAGCAAATCTCTGTAGTTCAACAAAATTAATTGTAGCAAATAATGAAATACAGTACTGGAGGTATTTGACTGAGACATGTTTGAAATGAGAAAATGGAACAGAGAGGCAACTCTCTGGATTTGATAGTTTCTCTAGATAATGAATTTTTGGAGCTAGCTAATACCTAACTTTGGAGGATTAAGGTGTTAAAAACTTGCTTAATACCAATTCTGAATGGATAAATAATAAAGTACAGGAGCATAGTTATGAGGATTTAAAATATTTATTGACCTTCTACTCAGTACTGGAATTTAATCATATTTCCCAGTCTTCTGCTTTTGCAGAAGGTATCAGCTGTATTTAGTGATATAATGTTCTGGTCGTGAAGACAAGATTGGAAACTTACGCAGTTACAGGTGGCTTTGTGGGTCCAAAAGTAGTTTTATCCAAGGAAAGCAAACATGGTAAGAAAATGCATAAACATAACTGAGGATCAGAAAATCGTTGTGGACTCCTGGTAAATAAAAAATCTCAGCTGACCACAAACCATTTCGAGGCTCAGATCCTTTCTCCCTGGAACTAGCTGCCTTCTTGTATATACTGTAATGGTGACAACTTAACATGAAATATGTTCAAGAAAATTCATAGTAATCCCAATTTAATCCCCAAGATGAAAATTTTGGGATGATTCAGAGATTAATTTAAATGCCTTTTTTTTGTCTTTGGATTTTCATTGCAGGAAATTACAACACTAAGAAACACAGACCGGTTTCATTGTTCAAAGCATAAACATGGTATTTGCATTTATATGAAACATGTGTGAGACTTTGAATTAAATTTCTATTATCCATCAGGAATTGCATATCCAACCTGTGGGTTTTGTTTTGCTGGGGTTTTTTTTAATTAAATGAGAAACTTGGTGAGTGTGAGGATATATTCCTATAACATAATGGTCATAAATTGTAGTGAGAAGAATACAGGAGCTACCAAGACCCCAAAAATCCTTAAAGTGCATTTCAAAAGACATCTTTAGTGACAAAGCCCTATAGTTTGATGGCTCTAACTCTCAGAGCTGAAGGTGTAGTCCACGTTCACACACAAGGCTTGGCTGATGGGCACAACTGCACACACGGCCAGGAGAAATCTGTAATAAAAGACCCCATCTCAGGTCTTCTGAGCTGTACAAAAACTCATTTATCAGCCAGCCCTCTTGATGAATCTTCAGAGTGGATATGATATGACACAAGTAGCAATGTTTTTTTCATTGAAGCTCCATGAAGAAAGTCAAAGTGATGCAAAATATTCTTCTCAATATAAATATTTGGATTTAACAAATGCTATCAGTCAGCTGGGCAAAGCATGATAAAACAGAGAATTGATAAATCAACTGGATTCCAAAGCACATTTGGTTTGATATTAACTCTTAATAAGAAGGTGATTGCAGAATTTTCTTTATAGAAGAGTTTGTAAGGATTGATATGGACAGCAATACTGTGATTTAAAAAAAAAAAAAAAAGAGTAAATGTCATATCAATAATCTGATGAATTTCAAAAGAAGCCCCCATGTTCATAGCTCAAAAAAGTGATAATTTTCTCTGAATCCCTGTACAGTAACATGGCATAACATATATATAATATTTGTGCAAGCAGCAGGTACGTCTCAAAGCCATTCTTGTAGATTTGCATTTAAGAATAATACACGTAAATACTGCAAATAATGCCTTTGACTGCAAAAATATAAGGAAATAATGAATTTAGAATAAATAAAACTTCTTTAGTTCAAATATTTTCATTTTAATGTCTTCCAGCAGTTTTTAAGCAGGAAAGTACAGGCAATCTTAGATAGGAAGAAGAATAATTTGAAGAGAACAAACTGTTGCATGTTGTCCTTGAGTGAACAACAGTCACCAAAGGAACTTGGAAGCTCTGTTCATCCCTTAACTGTCTGTGAAATCACTTCCTTGAAAGAAATGTGTAAGAAATCCCACCATTGGCAGATGTGGGATGAATATTGTGTAGCAGTCCTTAAGAGAGTTCATTTTAAACCCTAAAATATTTTGCTTCATATTTCTTTCAAAGCTCTTGACATTTAACAGACTTCTAAAAATGTTGCTCATAAAATTTCCCATAATTTCTTTTAAAAATCTCACTAAATTCATACTCCTAAATAATTGGCAGAATTTATGTGAATGCCATTTGTATGTAATTTGTATAAATTTCCATGAAACCCATTCATCATCATCAGTCATCATGTTCCTCATTGTCTTTGCTGGGATCACAGAGCTGCCTGGATGCATCAGTGTGTTCATGACCCCCAAGTATTAGGAGAGTTTCTGGGTAGTCTCTGTAGTGTGTGGCTCCAAGTGAAAAACAAACTCCTTTCCAAAGCCCCCAAAATTTGAAAAACAATGAATAGCAAGGCTGGCAGAACAACGTGATATTCTAGTGTCATTTATCAGCGTGCCCGAATCATAGCTGTAGTATGCAAATGAGCAGAAGCAATCAAAGAAATTTCATTTTGCCACAGCTGCAGGGTTGGGTCTGAGCTGGGAGCTTCCCTCGAAGGTGCTGAATCCCCTCAACTCCCACTCTCCACTAATGTGGGCGGAGGGTACTGGGAGAAACTTGT
Organism: Corvus cornix cornix; assembly: GCF_000738735.6. Classification (NCBI taxonomy): domain Eukaryota; kingdom Metazoa; phylum Chordata; class Aves; order Passeriformes; family Corvidae; genus Corvus; species Corvus cornix. Next base: position 16,600,631 of record NC_047056.1, read on the forward strand.
CCCATTTTGAATCAAGCTCTTTGAGATCTTCCAGAAAATCTCTGATTATAATAATTTGTTTTATAATGTGTCACTCTACACTTATGAAAAATGAGTATACTTGCTGTAATTCAAGTATTCTACAAATACTTAACTGTACTAAAAGTGTGCCAAGTATACTAAAAATACATTACTTTCCACAAGGATATAATTTCCTAGTAATCAGAAGATATACTCTGATTCAAAAATTGCTATAATTGTTAATGTTGGTGAGAATTCCTAAGGCATCAAAGCAGAGGAATATTTGTGGTGTGAGGCTGCAGATAGGTAGTTGAGATCATCAGTGTTAAAACCAGAAATGATGCACCTGCTGGAGAGACTCACTAAGGAAATACTGCAATGTGCCAGATTGATGGTATTTTTACACTTCAGGGCAGCTTTATTGTTGGGCTGCTGAGTTCAAAAAACCTTTCGCTAGGGGAAGTGAGAGTTGCCCTTTCCAGGAATTGTAGTATTAATTGCTATTAGTTTAAAAGCTCGATTCAGTTTATTTTTATTTAGTCCCCACAATCTGTCTTGAGAGTCCTTTGTGTTGTCATCACTTCTTAATAGTTCAGGAGTTTATAACGTGCTGCAGAATTGCTAGAGGAGGCAAGTAGGAAAGGAAAATTAAATGAAAGACAGATTGGAAGGGAGCAAAGGAGGCGGGTGGGGGATGAAGGATACTATACATGAAGCGCTAAAAGAAAAAAAAAAGAAAGCAACCAAAAAATAAAAAAGCAAGAATTGCTGAGGTAATTAAAGAGAGGAATGGACAATAACAAGAAACACCCAATGTAAAATACCAAAATTTATCTACTCAAGGTGTGTGGTGGAGACAGAAGCAAACCCTATCCAAAACCAGAACAAGTTGTGTTTAGTGGTGCTAGGATCATGCCAAGGTCAGAAATGCTGTGACGGTAGACTTGAGCTGTTGGGAGAACTGTCTGTGGCTCCTGTGCCTGGTTGACACACATGATCTGTGGCACAGCAGGATTTTTCATGACTGATCCCATGGTGCTTCCAGGGCAAATTTGACTTTCTGCTGCTATAAATAAATTAATGTAGTTCTTGTAGTCCTGTCAGAGGGAAAAAGTCACAAAAGATTTTATAATCTTATTTCCCTGCTGTTCAGCACTTACTCACTTCAAGATTCAAACAAAAAGAAAGCCCCAGCCAGAATCCAGGGCAGCTTATTCTTTCAACCCAGCAAACCACTTTTTCTACTCAGAATAAACATTCAAACTTTTTTATAGTATCTGGAAGGTTTGTGCCTCTTTCTGAGAAATACACTTCTCTGATATCAGAATGTGTGTTGCATTTGAGTTTTTAAGACTGCCAAATTACTATTCGCTTTGTGTAATCTTTCTGGTTTTCCTGTTGTTGTTTCAAGTTTTTGCCTTCCTCTGACATGCTCAATATATAGTTACTTTTTTACTCTTGTTCTTTCTCGTGGTTCTCTCCAGCCATATCCAGTGACTACAGCCTCTGCTGACTACTGCTTTTGATTTAGCTGTACATTTGTACAAAAAAATACCATAGTTACCAAAGCAGTAGAAAAAACCAGAGATTTCACAGAGACTTTAGTAGTGGCAGGAGAAAAGGTCAAGATACTGCATATTTTTAACAAGAGACTCAAGTTCTCTCTCATGTATTTGATAAATTCTTGTTTTGCTGGATGCATTGCAAGACAAAATTTTTTATTCTGTATCCAGGTAACCTCATTCTGATCAACCCATAATAATCTGAAGTAGGTTTTAAAGATCCAAATTGAACTGTGAGTACTATTTAATAGCTGTTCCCTGCTAGTAATCCTTCATTGTCATGTATGCAATTGCTGTTTCAATGAAGTGTATTCATATTTTCTCCAAATTATTTTAAATTGCATTCTTTATACACCCTCTCACCGACAAACTTCTCTGGCTGTAGTGACCACTGGAAAGCTATCTCCATCTACTGATTGTGTTTCAATCTCAAGTTATTTCAGCACACATAGAAGGATTTAACATCGACAAGTGATGAAAAGATGAAGTAATACAAATATTGCACTTTTATTTTTGAGATGTAGGTACAGGCTGGATTCTATTCAGTTATGGCTGAAACAAATTAGAAGATATAAATTGCTCTCCAACCATCCTACAAAGTATAATATCTAGCTTTAGTTCTTTATTTATCAGCTAAGCTTATAGCAATGTCTCCAAGTGGATGGATTGTCAGTATTTGTCAATTCCAAAGTATTGCTGAGTCAGAAAAAGTAGCTCTGGCCCTGCAGACAGTGAAATTACCGTGGTTGTGTTGGTTATAGACAAGGGACCTGGACTGGAGTACCTCGAGGCTTTGATCCTATAATTTAGCTAATGCAGGACTCCAGCAGGGCTTCCCTCTGGTTCTGGGAGCTTATATTGATTCAAAGGTGTTCAATGACTTAATGCTACAGGCAGAGAAACACACAGATTTTCCTGGTGTTTGCAGGTTTCAGGATGTTAAAATTATGCAAATTGAGCACAATTTGCCCAAAAAGAAAATTAGCATTGTGTGCCTGTAGCAAGCATAATATGTGTATCCCCATGAAAGTATGAACACTCAGCAAATTTTTGCCTCATTAGCACTCCAGGGGTAGCACTGACTTAATTCTTTGCTGTTGCAAGCTCTGTAGCTGTTACCCACAGACATTTTACAGTTGTCCATAAAACACGTTCGTCAAAAACAAACATAAATTTTATGAAAAGTATTGAGAAACCAGGGCAAGGATTCTTTTACAGAGTGAATGACTCTGCTCAGGGTGTAAAACTTTTGGCATCCTAATTCTGGGAGGCATAAAAAGAAATGCCACTCCCAGAACTGGCCTGCCTGGCTCTTCAACACTTCAGATTTGGAAGCAGATCCCTCCTAACCATGATGCAGAATCACAGAGCACAATATGAGGCTGCCCTTTGGAAAGGAAGGCTGAGATGAAAAAGACCTAGGAAGAACATGATCCAAACCCCTCAGAAATGGACTTCACTGTGGCATGGTGCAAAATGCTGGAATGGAATGTAAAATCCCATCTGTTTATGGGGTTCTCTTGGTTTATGACTGATTTATTTTTGGACAAAGTAAGCTTCAACTCTCCACAGAGTTATCACTGATATAAGGAATAAAAACCATGGGGTTATCCAAATTTTTCTCATATGGTTGAATCAAAAAAGATTGAAAATTTTGCATTCCCCTATTAGACTTCTGAAAAATCTTGTTTTGAAATCTGTCTTTTAATTGCCATTGAAGTGTCTTACTATAGTAATAATCCTTCAAGACATCTTAGGGGTTTTTTTCCTGTTAGCTGAATCACTGCAAATGCTTGCTTTTTATTGAGAATGCCTTTTTTATTCCCTGAGTTCCCCTCCTCCTGTCCTCATCTAGCTTTTGTTTTGTTTCATTCTAGGAATTTTACACTTTTAATGAGTTATTTTATATGGTAACTTTTATATAATATGCTTTACTGAACATTTCTCTCAGTCCACAAGTGTTCCTGTAGATGGGATAGGTACTTCTGAGTAACATCAGAACTTTTCATTCTTTTGAATATAATGGTTAAAATGGTTAATTAGATGACAAACCTCAGAACAGTTATGGACACAAACCTGAAGGTACCTTCTCAATCCACTCTTCAGAAAAGCCATCAGTTTTTGGAGTGATGGACAGAGGATTTAATGGAGAGCAATACTGGAAAATAACATAATACTAATATTATAATACTATATGACCTCAATTAAGATGCTTGCTGAAGTGTTTGTCCACCGGTCTCAAAGAATATTATCACATTTCAGGACAGTTTCAGGACAATTTCAGGGCTAGGAGAGGATAATCAATGAAAATGCTGAGACATCACAGGATTTCTTATTAAAAACTCAAAAGACCAAAGTTTCATTTATGAAGAAGGGTCATATAAACAAGTACTTCAACACACAAGTGAACACCCACCTCTGCCAATGAACCTCAAACCTACAGAATAGCCAAAAAGACAATAGATCAGAATTTAGTGTTTCTTCTCATGTATAATGAGAAAGATGCTCTGTGAAACTGAAAAGAAGCTGATTCAAATCTGTGTTGGAAAATTCTCTTTCACACAGTACGTTACTGAACTATGAAGCACATTTGTACAGGTTGCTACTGAGGTCAAAGACTAAGCAAAATCCCATACAGATTTGACTATTCAAATAATGATGAAGAATTTACAAAATGTTCGTGATGATCATTGCCAACACATTTTTGAGGACTGGTAATTTTGAGATCCAACAATATCCTTAGTTTTATTGGGATGATTGTCTGCCATAGTTGTGGTGTGCAATTCTGTCTTCCTTTGATGCATCTCAACCTGGTCATTGTGAGAGGCAGCCTGCCAAATTAAAAGAACCCCGATCCTCTTCCAGTAGGGAATTCAGAAAGTCCTTTTCCTTACAAAAGAAGCTGTGAGTGTGTCTTCTCCTTCCTTCCGTGGGTTTTCTTTCGTTCCAGTGTACTTATGTTGCTGCACCATTTTGTAGACAGAAGTACATCTGTTCTGCCCCCACCAAAGTTAGCCAGCTGTGTGCCAGCTGTTAACATAGCACAATGTGTGAGTTAATGAGCCTTGCTGGGGACTTTTTCTCTTGGTAAGTGTTCCAACAGCTCTTAATCAGCAGCAGATTGTCCACTGAGTGATGTACGACATCATTCTCTGTGCTTTCTCCTCCTTGTGTGGCTGTAGTGCAGCCCTTATGCAGACTTTTAGTGACCTGCTCAGTGACCAAGTGTAGCCTACTTCAATTTATAAAGTGTCCACAAGCAGATGTGGATTTGAACATCTTCTATTTTTTATTTCACTTGTCCAATTCAGTGTCTGCAAAGAGTATAGCATCTTCATTGCTTGCCATTTTTTTCAAGCCTATGGAATTTTTATCAGTCAATCTGCTCACATGAATATTTTCACAAAGACACTGAGTGTTACTGTGCAGCAGGTGAAAGGTGTTGTAAGCATCAATAAGACTTAATTCAGGAATGATGTTTTAAAAGTATACATTCATAGTTGCAAATACTGCCTGCAGTATTCCTCCTGCTCAGCTCATAGCAGACAACTGATTTAGGGATTTGGGGAAAAGGCTTCTGATGTGGCATGTTTTTTACTTACATAATTAGGAACAGGCAGCTACTGTTTGCAGTAACAGAGCTTAAAGATTATTAATACATCCATTCTCCCTTCTTTGCATTTGAAAGAATTTATCACTCATTAGTACATTGTCAAAGACAGGATTATGTCTTGGTCCTATGTGCACTCACAGGGAAACCCCTGCCAACTCTCTTCGTTACTGCCAGGAAGCCAGTGAATAGAAAATAATTTAGGAGCATAGAAAAATAAAAAGGGTTTTCCTTAAAAGCAGAGTCCTTAAGCATAGGAGCTGAAGTTTTGATCCTGGGCAGTACAGGGCCTGTGCACACCTGTCAAGGTTGTGGCTGGGGAGTCTCATTGTCCCTCCCAAGAGACCCATGAATTTTTTCCATGTCTTTACTGTGGCCTCGTATAGTTCATGCTGCAAGTTGAGTAATTAACATAAATAACTTTTACTGGAGTTTAGGTACTGAACCTCTGTTAGCACAGGATGTACTGACAGCATCCTCAAGAGTGTGAACCAAAGGTCCTGAAGCTGTTTCAGGGGCATTTCCATTGCTTTACAGTAGTCAGTGAACACATGACAGGTTCCTTTGAGCAATTTTTCAGCATTTGGTTCATTATGTACCCTTTCATTTTCCTCACAAAATTATTCTCAATACCTTGCCATCACTAAGGTATATAACAATTTAATAGTACAGCACCAGTAGCAAGGTAAATCAGTCTAACAAATATTCTTTATGGCTAAAATTATACAACACAGGGTCTCCACGGAATGTAAGTGAAGCTGTGGCAAGGAATTTCTCTTGCATAAATACTGACATTTTCCCCCATTTACCTGATTTGCTCAAAGGCTGTGTTACGTAGCAAACCTCACATGCTGTGATGGTTGTGGTGTGAGTACAAATGCTCATTTGTAGGAGAGGAAAATATTCTCTATTGACATTTTATTGAAATAGGTGAGAAAAACTTAAAAGCCAGAATTAGTAGTAGGACTTTAGGACAATTACTTAGCATGATGTGTAGGTTAATGGCAGTTACATGGTCACTTCCTTGCACATCACATTGAATTATTACCCTTTTTTTTTTAGTCTGGAAATGTAATTAGTCTGTGATGGATGGGAGGCTAAATTCAGCACTTGGGGTCAAGCCACACCTTATAAAGGAATAGCTGCAGAGACCTTCTGCATTTTGAAACATTAATTTGCATCCAGTCTATATCGCGTCTTTCTAGCCTTCCAGGTCATGTAAACTTAGAAAGCCACAGACTATCATAATGAGAGAAAACTGCTACTACTCCTAAATCTCCTCTTCTCCTGCCCCTTTCACCCACCTGTTTTACCAGTTGTGAGGTAATCCAGGATAGAAACAATGCCCCTTCTACTTTTTATTTAATAACTCTTTCTATTTTTAGGACCTTGACATTGAAGTAGTAGTAATCAATATATCTCTCTAGCAGAGATAAGAGAATAATGAAAATGAATGTTCTCTAACATTTGTTTGAACATGATTTGATGACATACTTCACTAATATTTCTATGTGAAGTAGACTGAAAATTTTCTAATAAAACACACTGGAAATATGCTAATTTTTCTATTTTGAAATAATGTGGAAATCTGTTAATTCTAGGAAGCTTTTAGGTGAAAATAACTTGTTTGATGGTAAAGTCTTTGATTATCTGTGACCCAGCAGAGAGGGAACTTTAAAACCTGATATTTTTATTGTGAATATGGCATTTTAACACAGACATGCTTTATGAAGGTATTAAAAGCATTCAATTTTGTTTAAGTGCAAAATGAAAACAAATACTGAACACTTGGGAGTTTCTGTGAAATATGAAATGCCGGCTGTCTTTTTATATTCTTTCATACTCTCAATATTTTTCAGGGCATGTTTTTATCAGGGTTTTCACGTAGCGTGAAATCCTTCATCATTCAGAGAGTTAAACGGAAGAGTTATGCAATATTTAAACCTTATTTAAGACTGTGAAATAGGGAGGAGGTGAAAGATACACATTGTAAAGGCAAAGTGTTATGCCTAGGCATAAAGATTAATTTTACCTAAGAAAAGTGCTGGGTATTTATTTTCAGATAAAAAATGCAGTCAGAAATTTTGCCTCCAATTTATTTTAAACACAGAATTTTCTGCTTAGATGGAGAGCCTGGACTCTCTGTCCAGATAATGAAGAAAGATAAGCTGGTTCAGGAGAGGCTGAGAGCAGCCCCTTTGTGCCTTTGCCATGGTGGTAGCTTGGCCAAGCTGTCTCCAGAGCCAGCCTGTCACACACCATGGGCAGTGTGAGCTGCAAATACAGAGCACTTGACAGAAAAGCAGTTGGGAAGTACATTGGTATATTTCCATACTGATCATTCCTAACAATGAATATGAGTTGAATTCTTCTTGCCAAAAAGACCGGTCAAGATAAATGGTTTTGTTCATCACTACCCAGAAATTAAAAATAATTAGAGAAGGAGTGCAACAGTGTTTCTGACAAAAAATATAGGTATTTCTAATACCTGAAGATTTTTCCACTTTATCCTATAGAGCATGTGAATGAACTCTATTAGCTTTGATTTTTTGGGGGTTTTTTTTGGTTGTTTTTTGGGTTTTTTTCTGGCTATAATTTTAACTGTGGACTCTTAACTTGCTACTGTATCCACATTAAGAGATAACACTTTCTGTACATTATCATCTTTAGAGACTTTACATATGAACACTGCAGACCAGCAAGCAATCAACTTAAAAGAAAAACATATTTTATTTAATAATTTTAACCAAAGTGATTTCTTTGTAGGATAAGACTTTTTTTTTTTTTCCCCATAAAATCCTGGAGTGCAACAGGGAAGCTCACAGCTACTTCAAAGAAAAATTGAAGAACATGCAAATCTTCTTTTATTAGTGAAATCTAACAGCACATTTAAATGTATGGCTCTAGTAAAGAGATAATACTTCCTTTTTATTAGTGTTAGGGAGCCCTGGGACTTGTAAGGGTTGGCAGTGTCCTCAGGGCCCTGGCAATTTGCGTACATTATTTGTCTTTTAAAAAAACGATGTTGCTCAGTTTTGCCAAGGAGCTCTGAAGAATTCACATGTTGGCTTCTATTCTTAGGTGCCTTCTTTCCCTAAACAAACCAAACAATCCACCTAACAAGAGTCAGAGGAGCATCTGGGAAATAAAGTGGAAGGACTCTATAGGTAAGTATACGTTCTGCCCAAATGAACACCCAAATGAGCATGCATATTTAAAGAAAACCCTTGCCATGAAGGCAGAAATGACATTTGCATAATGATTTTACTGCTGCTACATGATTTACTGTATAAATCTTTAATTTGATGTGAAATCCAGTGCAACAGAAATAAACAAAAAACCCTTTCGCATTTATTTATGTAATTATATTTTACCCTCGAAGATGACTTTTTATCACCTCCAGCTCCCTGGATACTTATGGATACTTTTGGAATACCAGGTAGCTTTGTTTCCTAGTTTTTTGCTTCCCTTCAAACTATCCATAGTCTAGGTTAATCCGTATTAAAATGTCTTGAACCACACATAAAATTTTTTCTCCAATTTCAGGTTATTTCTTTTCTTTTTAATTCTTCTTTTTGCATATTGCCTAAGTATTTCTAATACGTAAAACTGATAAATGGTTTATAATCCTAATAAATTGTGTTTGGGAAAGATTAAATTTCTGCACACTCATCACAGAATTTGCAGTCCCAGGGCAGGCAGGCCATGGCTGCTCTCCAACACTGGATTTATTCAGGTGTCATCTGCTTTTTCACCTTTGCTTTTTACATCTTATCAGCACACCTCCAGGGACAAAAATTTCAGGGAAATCTGAATTCCTTTAGAGAAAAATGGCCATAAATCTTTTAGGACATGTACAAAAATTCTTAAAGGATAAAAAAAGTGTATCATCTACTAAGTTTCTTCTGAGGAAAGTTAAGGAGCATTCTAAGGCTTTAGTCAGTCTCAGTATAATGAAGACACTGGCCTGGCTGTCATTGGCACTGGGGATAAAATTGCTCTTTACAGTCAGCCTTTAGCAGAAGCTCACAAACAGATGGTGGGATAACAAGCTTCCTGGTCTTGATGCAGAACTTTACCAGATAATTTTTAGAGATTTGGATTCTTTGTTGCTATTGTTCCATTCATGGAAATGAGAATGAGAACACAAATTGTTTATGTGGGGAAAAAAAAAAATATTTGTTTTCTGCAATTACTGGAGATAATGAGAAATGAGAGTTTCCCAAGGGAGATCAAAGGTAACAACTGAATTTTTGATATTCATAATTCATTTCTTGCATCTTCCTTTACACGTGGGATAAATCAACCTTGGGAGCTGATAGCAGCAGGACACTTTTCCTGCATATTCATGCATGCATTCATCAGTAGCATTATGGTTGGGGGTGGGAAGGAATTGGGTTGTGTGTATTCCTCATCCCTTTATGTTGCAAAAAGCAGTTTTGACTCACTTGCTAGTCCAATCCTAATATTGTTTAGGTGGATAATGGAGTTGAGGACCACAGAAGAAAAAGAAATATGTTATTATATGTTTGCTGTCCAGAAAGTACATTATTTCTGAGAGTAACAGCACTTGGAAATAAAGTATTTGGTATCAGAAACATCCCGGCTGTATTGTCTCCATTCATTTCTACAACTATGAATTTTGCTTGGAATTATAGTCAATCTGAGTTTTTGAGAAGGGCTGAAAAAAAGTGAAAAACACCAACTGATTGCAAAGGAGCTCCATGTTTTTATCTTTTGCTTCTCCTGTTGACTTGTTTTAAAGGCAGACACCTGAATAATTCAGACAATTGACTTTCTATAGGATGAATTCCTTAGGAGCAGGAAGGAAACCAAGAACCTGTCCAATTTTCCTCAGCATCAAGAACTCATTTGAAAACCGTGTTGATAGTTCTGTGTGAATTCCTAATTCTTCTCACCCAGTAAACCACATTATTAATGCTTTTATCAGCAACTGTTTCGGAGTTTCACTACCTGAGTGTTTCTGTATTTCTGAACAGCTTGATGTTGCTTTCTGCAAGGAAAGTTTTCGGTTTCAAGATGCTCAGTTTCTGTAAACATCTTCCATCAGGAAAAAAATAAGAAAAAAGGAATATAAACCTGCACTGTAATAGAACCTTTGTTACTGTTCTGTGATTACAAATAGTTCCTTAGTAGTTGCAAAGCCAGGTCTCCTCAGAGTTATGTGGAGTGCTGACTCCAGTCTTGCTTATTGAGTTTTCAGAGCACGCTTTGGTGAGAGAATGATGCTGCTCCCATTTAAATGAGTAGCTTGAAGTCAAACCAGGCAGGTTAGAGGTCTAAGCAGTAACCACGTGTCCCTAAACAAGTATCATATCTGTTCTTTTGTAAGTTTATGAATCTTTTCATTACCAAATTTTCATTAAAAATTGAGCTGTTTGCATATGTTTCTTGAAATTGTTTAATCATTATTTTTAAATAAAAATACATATATGTATTATTTTAATTTTTTTTTTTTGTAACAAAGAACTGGTCTGTTTCCAATGTTCACTGTAACATTGCTACAAAAATATTTATCAGAAATAGCAAGAGCAGGCTTGGTTTAGGCCCACATAAGTGAAGAAAGACCAGCTGCACTCTTCAGAAAGCTTTGGTAACACATGAACTCCCCTTCAATCAAGACTGATGAATTTATTAGCATATGTGAGATAGTGTGGGAGCTTCACTGGTGGAAAATAACATAGCAGGGGAAGGAGAGTTGATTAACAGGGTGTCTTGGTTCAGGAGCTGATTACTCAAGGTGTTGCATTAGTTAAATCTTCATGCAGATAGATGACCATCTGAGGTGGTCACATGTATTGCCCTTGAAATAGTTAATTCAAAACTCTGAAACATTCATCTCCTCTAATGGTTTAAAGAAAATTGAGTGTACACTAGCAAATAAGGTGCTGAGACAGTCATCTATCAATCTGGTGTAGTAACATTGTCTTCTTGTGCTCCTTTATCTGTTATAAACTAAATAAGACATGGTAGATATTAGATATGCTTTTAAACTGTTTGTCAGTGTTCATGTAGACTTTGCCTTAGTAACAGATCTGTGACTGATTCATTTTACAGTACAAATAAATTTTTATAATAAAATGAAGAGAAATACCCCTTTTAGTAGTCTGCAAAGATGATGAAGGGCCTCGAGGGGAAGCCTTATGGGGAGAGGCTGAGGTCACTTGGTCTGTTCAACCTGGAGAGGAGGAGGCTGAGGGGAGACCTCACTGCAGTTACAACTTCCTCATGAGGGGCAGAGGAGGGGCAGGCACCGATCTCTGCTCTGTGTGACCAGTGACAGGACCCAAGGGAATGGCCTGGAGTTGTGTTGGGGAGGTTTAGGTTGGATATCAGGGAAAGGTTCTGCACCCAGCGGGTGGTTGGGCACTGGAACAGGCTCTCCAGGGCAGTGATCACAGCACCAGCTTGACAGAGTTCAAGAAGTGTTTGGACAGCGCTCTCAGGCACACGGTGTGACTCTTGAGGATGGTGTTGGGCAGGGCCAGGAGTTGGCCTCAATGATCCTTGTGGGTCCCTTCCAGCTCAGGATATTCTATGATATGATGTTTACAGAAAATAAAAGTTGAAAGATATGCTGGAGTTCAAGGCCAATAATTTCTATTCATTTATCATATTTACTTTTAGACTTCAGTAATTTCAGTATTTCAGAATTCAATTTTTACCTCTGCAAATCTTCACATATCTTTAGAAATAAGCTATTGCTTTCAGGCTCCCATTTGCCACAATGCCAATCTGCCACTTTACATACCAAATATGCAATGTCCTCTTCCTGACAAGATGCCACAAGCAATGAATTGCATCTTTTAAACAAAGAATATAAATTTATTTAGCATCTTTGAGAGAAGTTTCAAAAATAATACTGCTTCTAAGAGTGTAGTAGTGTCAAGGAAATCTTCCATTTTCTTCAGGATGAGAGAGTAAATGTTTTGGAATGTCACAAAGGGCTTTATGTTACTACTTTTCTGTGAAATAAATGTATCTTTAAATGTTCATGTAAAATGTGTTTTCTATTTTTACACAGTGCTGATAATGTGGGAAAAGGAAAAAAATACTTATGTTTTCCTGAAATTTCTGTCTTGAACTGTTTCAGTAGCCCAGTGCATGGCTGAGAATCAAACACAGAATTCTCTGACTGTGAAAGTGGAAAAGGAAGAAGCTACTTTGCAGTCTTTTTTAAGAGCCTTTTTGCAAAGTGACACAGGTGTCCACTGGAGGACAGCATGAAGTCACAGAGGGTGTCTGTGAAGGAGCAGGATCATGGCACCTGTACACAGAACTCTATTTTATATGATGATTTCTGCTTTAGTTTCAGGGTATTTTGTAGAGAGACAAAGATGAGTTTCATCTTATTTTATCTTTAAACATCCATAATCACCTTCAGTTAATTATCTGAAATTCCCTTTACAATAAATTGAGAGAGAAACATTGGTAACATTGCCCCAGGCATGGCAGTCAAAGAACATATGCAAAGGAAGGTTTGAAGGTTTAGGCAATAAATTTCATTAAGGAAACTAAAAGTCTTACAAAAAGTACACCTAACTTCCAGGGGAAAATGCGTATCCTCAAGTCTACTATAGAAGCAGCAGCCTTGAAAAGTAAAATAAAATTTGGCCCTGCTAGTCCTTCTGAAGAAAAATGTGCATGTTTGAACCAAAGTAATATCCATGGGCAACATGAGGTTGAAGCTGATCTACCCTATTTTAAATGTGTTTCAGGATGAAATGCATTAAACCCAGAACATCAGTAATTGCAATGACTGGATCCACAATTAGGGAAGACAATTTTTGGAGTGTTCAGAGAAACAGATGAGTCCTATCCTAAAATGAAGTTAATTTTTGAGGCACTGTTCTGATATTTTTGAGGATGGCTGTTTTTTTTCCAACTGGAGCTAGCCAACTCTGCTGGAGCAGTTAATAGGGGGATAAATTCTGCTCCAAACATACTCAGGGAAGTATTTACTAGGAATTTTAATGAAACAAGTTTTAACTGATTTCTATAAAAATCACTGTAGTATTTCTCTACGATAGATGCAGTTAGCATTATGGGAATCATGGAATCTGTCATAGGGTCAAGAGATAATACAATAAGAAAAAGACTTGTCTAGGATACAGAAGGCACAGTGTCTGCAAAACTGCCTTGAAAACTTAGAGAAGCAACAGCTGAGAAAGTTCCCCCAAAAAAGCAAAGATTCTTCCAAAATTTTGGTGTCATCAACCTTCATTGTTCTATTTGATTATAGCATAATTTAAAGGTCTTGTCCTAAGTCTATTAGGTAGATTCTCCAAATTATTCAGGCATTTCAAGATGCAAGTAGGTCCCTCAGTTCTTATTTCATTGTGAGTGGAAATATCACTGGCTGCTGCTTTTTGTTCTTAAGTGTCTAAATGTCTTTAAAATCCTACTCAGAAATTCTTCCCATCCAAATACTCTGTCACCAGAGGAATATTGAAATTCAGCCTTCCTCAGGAAATTAAGATAATATGACTGTGAAACTGAGGCCTGAACCCATGCAGTTACTGAAAAACAGGTACTTCACACTTCACTGTCAAATTTTGGCTGTAGTTCAGGAAAGCACTTTAATACACGCTTGAAGCCCATTAAAACTTCAATGAAAGTTAAATGTGTTCTTAAGTGTGGTCCTTAATATGAGCCATCCTTTTCTGGAGCCTTTCAGTTAAAAAAAAACCCTGGACAGCAGAAGAGAATCTTTTGAAAGAAAACAGTGAAGCCTTTCTCATTGAGGGGTTTTAAATTTGTCACTGTAATCTGCATGTAAGATGGCAACGAGATGTGTTTTCCATGAGTTTTCAAAAATCACTGTTGAGATGGGTAATTTCTATATGGAAAAGCTGAATTTCTGAGAGAAAGATAATTTCTGTTGACCCTAACAAGTATGATATTAGGTTTTGTCATGGTGTTAAAACATATATATTGTAATCCTTTGTGTGATTCTCTCTTTACTGCATCTGTAGCTATATTTTTATTTAATTGATAGGATTCAAGTCACGAGTTTTATTCATTCAAGTATTCAAATAGTGCAAGCCAGAGACAGATTAAAGCTAACTAGGACCCCCACGAATCAAACTCTTGGCTCTCCTGCAAATTTCAGACATTTGCAAATGGAAGAAAGTTGTCACCCCAGATGAAAGGGTTAAAGGGCTGTCCATCTGCATATTTGGAAAGGTTGTGGTGGCCTGCACACAAACTAATAGCCTTCTGAAGCTGAGTGAGAATGTTCACTTGCTTGAAATTTGCTGTTTCCCTTAGAAATTGCATTGTTTAACTGATAATTGCTCTTTGTCATGGTGAGTTCCATCTCTGTTCTTATAGAACCAAAGCAGTTACTTCTGTTTTCATTGAAGGCTTGAACTGACATTTGATTTTATATTTTGGGCAGTGGATGCCCCAAGACGGGACCCCGGATTTACAGCTTTCCAGTGTCATTAATTGTAGATGCTCAAGAGGCTAGCAGAGAAATTTTCCACCTTTTAGAGTCTCCTGTGAAAATCTCCATTCTCACATGAACTAGCGGAGAGACAGTTTGCTATTTTGTAAACTATTTGCAGGTGCAGGGTGTTGTGAGAATGCAATGGATATTGTTTTGGTTCACTGAAGAAAATATTTTGAAATAGGCATTGTAGCATTCAGCCAACCACTCTGGGAGGTGTATGGTCAAGCACCCAATAACGTTATACCACTTTTGTGAATCATGCTATAAAAAGATGGGGTTTTGGCATTAAAGGGTTGGCCTCAGCCACCTTCTCTGACCTGAATTCGTGTCATTCTTCGCACCATCCTTGCGGACAACAGTGACAGAAATTGCTGTCTAACATCCTTTAATTTGTTTATTTTCCTAGAGGAGGAAAAAAAAATATGTACAAAATTTGTTAAAGCCAACAAAGTCTCAGGAAAAAACTCCTCCACAGCTTCTGCAATGCTGATATAAGAAATTGATTCAGCTGGTGTAAATCTGTGACCTTTGCGAGGGCTCCCGCTCACTGCCTGTGTCATTACTCGATTTCCAATGGAAAGAGAGGGCATGACAAGAACTATTTGCAGCCATTTCCAGTCAGTGCTTATGATAGCTCTAACCTCAGGGTCAGGGATTAGTGTGTTTTGCAGTTTAATTCATTGACTATCTGGCCCCAACTCTAGAAAGAAGGGAAGCACGGGAAAGGCAGAGAGGCAGCACAATGCCAAGCAGCATAATTCAGTGCTTGTGACACAGTTGGCTATTTACCTTTCAGATGGACACAGTACAGTCAAGAGACATTTTCTGTGTTGTAGACTGATGAGTCTTGAATGTTGTCAAAAAGGGCAAGTGGCCTAATGGTTACTTAAAGTCTGTGTCTTTGCTAAATTTTCTATCCAGCATTAGTGTGTTTAGACATCTTCAGCTGTGGGTGTATGTTTGAGGCTTAGTAGTAATTACTCACAGTATGTTTGTGATTTAATAGAAGTTGTAACCCAATGTTCTTACCAAACATTTCAGCATCCAAATCATCCTTTGTTCTGGTGACATCATAAACCCCCAAACCTAAATCATTAAACCTTTTTTCCCCCCAAACATTTATGGCATATCTTGGTTAAAGAGTGCCAAACCATCCAGAGTAGTTATGTATTCCCCAAGCACTACATATGTGGTTTCAGAAATTTACTGGCTTTGCTTTCCACAAGTAAAATACATCATCCAAGTAGTTTATGTCCTTTTCCTCCCAATACTGTGATCGCCCTGAATGTAAAAGAAATCTTGATTTTGATTTGTATTTGTTGCATGGTTCATTCACTCAGCCATCCAGATCTGTCATATATCATAATCTATATTCGTCGTTGGAATCATTAACTTGCATGAGATAGATAAGTTCCCAGAGATGTGCAACACTCACACAACCAATAAATTTAATACAGGAAAAAACCAAAGTCTGAGAAATAAAATTCCAGTACAGACAACACTGATAATATACAGTGAGTATATACTGGGGTGAATACAAGCCTTGCTAGCTTCGTTGTAGTCATTTATTGAAGGATCTTCCTCTGATTTATGTATGTAAGTAAAATAACTATAAAATATAATAACCATAAAACAATGCCTTGTGTATACTATACACACAATGTATCCTTAAACGTATGTATTCCAAACCAAGGACTGCAAAATTGATCAGTTTAAGGTACACTTTGAATAAATTAAAAATACTCTACCAAACAATGTCTTTTTGGATTAGGATGATAAGAAATTGCAGTCTAACATTGCAGTCATACTTTTAATCATCTTTCTTTAATTATGTGTTGATGAATTTAGCCAGCATAGCTGAAAAGAGTGAGCAACACAATTATAAGGATAAAAAAGAATACTAGAGAGAGGTTTTCTTCTGCAAGAAAAGCAGTATGTGATCATAGATCTAACTATAGAGTACATATAACTTCAAAATTTTGCCATTGGAAATTATGAGTATGAAAACTGCATCACACTTTTATTCACTTGGGTTTAAAATATGGAATTTATATCTTAAAAATTAAAGAACTTTTATCTTGCAATGAACTAGAAGTTCTCAGTTCTCCTCTCTTGAGGCTAGATTTTTAGAATCTCATCTAGACACTGATTTCTTTGTGGTTTTTTTTTTTAATTTCAGTATATAATTTTCCTCCTTTCATTACATTCTTCCTCCTACATTCTTTATATTCTTCTGTCCTCCTTGCTGATAGCTGTCTCCTGGCTGGCCACAAGAATTTCCTTGGTTTCTGAGGAATGTCTTTTCACTGGAAGCAAAGCTTGTTCGAATACATTTCTTATGCCCATGCTATTGAGAGCTTAAATAGAAAGATACCACACCTGGATTCCTGCAGCATCCTGCTGGTTGTTCTTCACCCTGGTCTTTGGAGTTGGGGGTCCCAAAGTTATTCCTTTGGAGGTACCATTTTAGTACAATCCAAGTCCTGGCTATCCCTGGGGTGTAGATGCCACTCCTGTAACTTGAGACAGGGAAAATAGAATATGCTGGGTCTTCTTCTGCTTTATCTGAAATCAAACAGTTGCACCCTCTCAGAAATTGCTTTTTAAAATTCTTTATTTTCTACAGAATTTGAAATTTAAAAACCACTAAGAACAGACATCTAAGAAAGGCATTTCCCTTATTTGAATAGAGAGTTTAGAATAACCATGAAAAATTAAAGAGCAATTTTAATAAAAAATGTAAAAATAAAATCTCTATATCCAAAGAGAAAGTATCTTAGCAGTGGAGAACATTTTTTAGGTAAGTTTAAAGGTTTTATTTCCAGTTAGAGAAATTTTAACTGTATAAAAAGATATATAGTGTAATTTCTTCCAGAGCAAAGCCCAGAGTGTAACACCATTAACAATTTGCTCACTTTTTAACTGCATGTTAATTAGAGGGAATTTAGTGAGCTGCACAGAAGTGAAATTCTCAGAAAATAATTTAACAACCAACCACTAATCTTTACAGCTGTGGATTACAGCACCATATTTTAGAGGTTATGCTTAAAGCCATTTTCTGTATTTTTCTCCATGTTTTTTTGTTTTGTTTGCAGAAAGTTATAGCAATGTTTCATAGAAAAGTTTCAGTATGATCTGAAAAAACCCTAAAATACTTCAAATTTATAATAGACCTGTGAGTTATGGCTTCATAATGGTGTATTGAAAAAAAAAAGTGTTCTCAAGTGCACAAAAAAATAGTAGGGTTTGCATGTCTTTCTCTTAGGAATTTTCTCCATACCCTGAGACCAGGTTAAGTCATTTACTACTGTACAGTTGCACACAAGCTTTTAGCCCACAGTCAGTCAAGATATCGACACACTTTGTACATTCTGTGCCCCCTGGGATCAAAAAAAGCTGCACCAAGTTGCTGCCATGGCTTGTCTCCCTGGAATGAGAGTTTCCAGTGGCTCAGCTCATTTACAGACCTATGAGCTTTTTTGCTCTTAAAACTCAGAAATGTCAACAATGGGTAAATCTAACATCTGGGACCTCTTTGCTTCCACTGTGAGAGTCACTGTGGTGCTCAGAAATGAGCATTCAGCAAAGCATACACACTCTCTGGAAATTAATATCATAAATACTAAATTGGGCAAAAAAGTGTAATTTTACTTAAAGATACTTGTACAAAGGTTTAAATTATACAGAAAAGTGCTTGGTGAAGTACAGTGCACTTGACATGTTTTATTGTTTTAATATGTTTTTAATAGTACATTTTTACAATTTTTCTTCTTATTCACAGAGTTATTATTAGGTAACTGCAATTAATAATTTAAAGGGGCTTATTCTGGCTTTTAGTACATTTATATGAGTCCCATGGCAGTAATGAGAGTTTGAAACATACAGCATACCCTTTTATCTGGGTTATAACATGAATCTTGTGGTATTGTCCATAGAATTTTAGATAGGAATTTTCCACATTAGCTTTACATTTGTGCTATGTATGTTTTGGGGTTTGTAATTCTTATCCTCAGATAGAAACTATGGTCTCAAGAGGATGAGCTACACCAGCTTTTCTCTCTGAAATTTTCCAGTGTTTCTCGCTCTGGTTCATTTCCCAGGACTGGCAGAGCTGGATCCTGGGCAGACTGGATTCCAGAATCTGCAGACACCATGGAACTCCACATCACTCCAACACATCTCTGCAGTGGCACCAGAGGGAAAGAGGGCTTTACCCACCCAGCCCTTAGGAGCTCTGCCGGAGTTTGGCTTCAACTTCACGTCCCCAGTTGCTCAAAAAAGTTCAGTTTGTGTTGAAAAATTTATGAACTATTTATGTTTAAAAGCAGAGAACTCAGATATGAGCTGTTCCTGCAGCTTCAGCCTGGCTGTCCTTACAGGGAAGTCCAGTTAGCTCACTTCTAATTAAATGTGAAATGTGGGTCACCTTCGTTACAGTGAGGAGAATGAAGGAGTTTAGGCTTGTGCTCTTGTTCCAAGTTGAACTGACAGAACCATCATTGCTTAAATTACAAATTAGGCTTTTTTTTCCCCATTCAATGACCCAGTTCAGCCTCATTCTTTAATCTTTTACACACATATTGGTTTAGCCTAACACATAGCAAAATAGCTGCACTGCACATTTAGTTTTGTGTGCAAGAGATACACATCAATGAACCTTGTGGTCAAATGTGAAGGTCATGTAGGACTCAGGTTCTCAGGGAAGTTATCACTTCTGCTGCCACCAAGCAGCACATGCATACCTTTTGTGGGGGTTTCATTTCTTGGAAACTGCACAATCAGGAGGTGATAATCCCATACTGCTTGCACCTACAGCATTCACAAAGGTCTGAGAATTATTCTAGTGTTTCAGGAAGACACTTTGTGAAGTTTTATCTTGTGGTTCCCTAAAGATTAAAGATCCTATTGTGATTTTATATGACTGAGTAGTAAAAACATGCTACACAACAGAAACATTTTATAATATCATCCTCTATCTATATCTGGACAATCTTCAGGCCACACTAGCAATTTTTATGGTAGCCCCAGATGTCAGATTTTTTCATGGCTCAGAGATAAAAGTCTTATTTTTTGATCTTCTTTTCTCTCTTTTCAGCAACATCTCACTAGCAGGACTTCAAGTAAAGTACTTTAGTCCCAGACAATAAAACCAAAACATGACAGGGTACTCTTGTATTTCCTTTGCCTTTTGACAGTATATATAGTAAGGAGTAGTGGATAGATTGTAAATTCTGGTAAACAAAGAAAATATATGCTGGTGAGAAGCTTGCAAGAAAATTCAGTATTAATAAAATGTTAAGATTTGTTCTGAACATATGACCATCTTCCCTTTTCTGTGAATTTACAGGTTTCAGGAATATCCTACGCTCTCCATGGAACAGAATAATGGCTTAATTGTTCTTTCAAATGACAGCTTTACTTGGCTGTGAGTTTATGAGGCAGTAAATTTGCCTCATAACTTGCAGTGTTTACCCAACACATCTCCGTGATGCTGTGAACAATTTATTATTAAGTGTGTGAAAGTAAAGTGAAATGATCATATAGGCACTCAAAGGAGTCTTATTATGAGGAAAAAAATATTCTTCCAGTAGTGTATTTTTGGTGTCTCATTCTCTTCCCAGTTCCTTCCAAATACCAGTCCACTGATATCAGTGATGTAAGAGGTCAGATGGACATGGCTGAATAGCTTGTATAACCAAGAAATTTTTAATTTAAAATTAATCTGTAGGCTAGGTACATTTAGTCATACACGGAGGTGATACTCAAAGAAAGAGCAAATTAATCTGAATCACTGTGCTGAATTGGACTGAAGACCCATCTAACCAAATCACATATGTGTGGATTATTTATATATATACACATATATATTATGTATGTGCATATATATGTATGTACATATATAAATATAGAAATATATATCTATAAAATTGTACAAATATATATATAATTATAAAACAAGGATTCCCCTGAATTCATCTGAGTTTCCAGTACCATGGGACAAAAGGGCCTTAGAGATCAAATATTTTCTGAATGAGAAATTATGCCTTTTATTTTATTTATTTTTCTTTTAAATGCGCTTTGTCACACCTGTAACATTGGAAATGCTTATCCATTGTCGTTTTTAGGCTGTTTTAATAATGGTTCCAAATATGCAATATCATACATAACATCAGTGTCAGTAATTTATTGGGCTGATACTTAAGGTCTGTGAAAATATACATCTGTTCCCAGATTCATTAATTGCATGCAATGCATTGTACACACTGCATGTGTAGTCGTTCTCAGTGGTCCTAGTGTATGCTAATGCCCAATAAAGTATGTAAATCCATCCTGTGAAGTCTGGTTTCCCCTTGATATATACAAGCAATGACTCCTAACACTTGTGTGAGCTAAGCGTTATTTATTGTTAACTGGAAAATAAATAGCTCAGCGACAAGGAAGTCCTCATTTGTCAGTAAAGCAGTTTTTCACAGGAGCAAACAAACAAATTAAAATAGAACCATTTCCCTTTTTAAATGCCCTAATCTTCCAGTGATATTTGTCCCTAGAGCCCAGCTCCTGTATACTGGTATAGATTCTGTAGGTACATTCCTAGAACAATAACCAGATGTGAATGTTATCAGTGCTCTGCATGAAGATAGGAAGAAATGCAGTTTTCATCACTTCTTCACTCACATTTATTGTCATTTCAGTCCTGAAACAGGCTGGTCAGAGGAATTTCAGAAACCTACTTCTCAACACATTTATTATTACTTTTCTAGAGCTCCTATCTTTTAAGTGGTGTCTCTAGGAATTTAAAAGAAGTTAGACCATCAGATCTCTTTAAAACATTTGCAGTGCCTATTGAAGTATGATATTCAGGGAGGTCAAGCATTCTGCAGCTGTGGCAGGGGACAGTGAGGTTTTTCTTGACTGTGAGATACTCTAAGTGGATTATTTTTGTTTTTAAATTTCTTTAATCTGTTCATTCAAATCTATTGCAGGTAACATGTTTTTTGCACAATGATACTTGGCTGAACACTTGCTTTATTACCTTTTATTGCTCCTGCATTTACTTTCTGGTTTTAGAGCAAAACTGTGATCAGTTAAAGAGAGGGAAAGAAGGGAGGAGGTGGCAACTAAGGGTGGCAGTGAATGTTTTCCAGCATGCTTTCCTCTAGCAGTACATACATTAAGTTTTGCTCAAAATTTGTGTTGTTACTGTTTTTTCACCCTAAATAGGTTAGAGGTGATCCACATGTACCTTTTCAGGTGCAGGTGGTGTGGGATAGCTGGTTGCTCACCTGCTTGAAGGTAAATTGTTTGGTAACTCAACATTTGCTGTGTCTCAGAGAATAATGCACCCTAAATAACTCATCCTAGCTTTAAACTTATGTATGTAGTTTAGGTTAAATCGGAATTTCTTTCCAAAAAGCAGGTGATTTCTTCCTGGTCAGAATTATGGCAATCAACAGGCACTGACTGATACTGAGAAAGCAAAGAAAAATTTCTGGGTAGTCATAGAATGTCACAGCATGATTTGAGAAACTCTAGAAAGAGGGATGCATCCTGATATTTTAATTATCCTATCTGGTAATGTAATCAAAAGCTAATTATGAATCACAGTTATTTTCAATGATACACTGTGGAAAAGAATTGAGGGCAAAAAATGAGGACAAAACAAATCATAGCCTGATCTGCTAAATCTCTGATTGAGCTGTCCTTCTGATCAATGTAGACTGCTGACTGACAGCTTTTTCTTTCAGTGCTGTCATTCTCATTATGTGGTTATTTGTCTACTTCATCTAATAAGGGGTTATTCCTAAATTTAGGGGGAATTTTATGGACAAATTGGACTGAATCTCTTTGAGTGGCTGCTTTTACAGCCTGCATTTCAACTGTACTCACAAATGTGTCCCAGATGCTATTGCTATTTTGTATAGCTTCAACTTATTTTGCCCAGGAATTAACAGCAATGAAGCAGGAAAATCTTCTTTCTGTATTTCATGACCTCCTCTCTGTAGATCCTGGCTACTTGCTAAGAGCTGTATGCAGCAATCACCGAGCTCAGTGCATTCAGTCTGCAATCCTGTACAAACGTACATGTCTTGAGTACTGGTGTTTGCATCCCTAATGGGGAGCAGGTTCTGTTCCAGATTTAGCATGCAGTGTGCAAAGTATGGCATCATCTCACTCGGCGAGGCTCACTGTCCTTGTGAATTTTCTGTCTGCATTAGCTGCAAAAAGAAAAGCAGCTGCCTTTTATCAGTGTGTCTGCATACAGTAAAAACTTTTAGATGAAGACTTTATACTTTCATCTGCTTTTGAAACAATTAAATTTTTTTTTTTTTTGGCTTTTACCATTGACAATTTGCCAGACTATTTTTTTTTTACCTTGTTAATAATCTGTGGTTGCTGGTAGTTCACATCAAATAGATAACCATAACATATATCTGAGAGACATAAATACTCGTACAGAAACCTTTTTCCTCCTTGTCCAGCATGAAAAGGAACTAAGGTATAAGCATTTTATGAAGTGAATTATATAGTGTTTCCTTATGAAATCTGGCCAGCTAATTATCCCTTAGTCCATCTGTGCATTCCAGGAGAAAAATAAAATTAAGTTTGGGTAATGCACACAACTGAAAACATATGAATAGGTATTTTCTAGTCTTTACTTTTCTCCTGTCGTAGAATTGTGGTCAGAACTTGCAAATGGACAGTCCAAATGGACTCTAGATTTCAATTACCATGAAACCCCTTATACTACCCTCTAGAATTACAGGTATTGCCTAATACAAGGCAAATTTTGAAATGCATTCCACATCTTTGTCAGAAGAGACAATATTCTTCTTCTCATTGAAATACTAAAGGAGTATTATTTTTCCAGGGAAGAGAATATTATTTTTTCATATTAAGTAGGCTTTGAGGCACGTTTCAGATTCAAAAAATATTGCAGTCTATGACAGTGATAAATGTATGACAGTGAGAGATCATGGTTTACCTCAAGCACAGAATGAACACTGGACAAAAAAAACAAAAAAAAAGAAAAAAGGAGCTTTGGCTCTCAGGTGCCTCTTTAAGAATGGAGATGATGATGACATGTCCCATATTCAAGTTTCTAAAGAGAAAAAAAAAAAAGATACATTCCAATATTTCTATTACTTTTTAGTTTATTCTGTTACCTTGGACTCAGCCTGAACTTGTAAACCACTTACAGAAAAATTGATGCTTAAACTTTTTAAGGGTAGGTTGCTGGATCCTCATTCCCAGAAAAAATGATCCTTTTCTTGTCGTACACTGACAAAAGCAATAATTAGATAATATTTTTAAAAAGTGGTATTGGTTAAGATTTCCCAGACCTCATGTGAGTAGGTCAGTATCCTTAAATAAATATGTAATTTTTCAGTTGTTATAAGCTTCAAGTCTGTCCTCTTAAAGACAAAAATTGTTCTTGGAAATGTATGACATTTATTCTATTTGGAATTAATCTCCTTTATGTTGCACAGATTTTGAATATTTCACTTCCTCTGCTGTTTTTCAAGTAATATGTTTCAGTACAAAATATTTGCATAATCTAGGTTCCTTATTTTGTGATTTTTTTTTTTCTTTTTTTTTTGTGTTTATTTCTGAAGCTAGGATATAAAAACTATCACTTAAATTAGTGACACTTATAAATAGCTGTGCATGAGTTCCTTCCTTCAACATTATAGAAATAGAAAACCCATGTAAGAGAACCCATATGGAAACAGCTCAATGCCTGGTGCCTGCTACCTCTTCCCTACACGTTTTGTTTCACAGGTTGGCATCCTTTCATTAGATGATGAAAACTTTGATTTCCTGGCACTTAGATTGAGAAGCTGATTTTTACAACACAAAACATCAAGGTCATGATACTTCAGGCATTTTTTGGACTTGTCATACTTCAGTCAAGTATGGATTTTATACTTCACTCAACTGTCTTGGTGCTTATTGACTTCCTTTCTGCCTGTTCCAATGACAGGCAGCTGGTATCACATTTCTGTAATTCTTTCATCATTAAAGGAACACAGAGGCTCAGGGATGTCTCCTCACTCCAGGGAGGCATAAGCACGACTTTGCAGGTATTGGCCCATGTAGAAAAGTAAGACAATTATTAGAAGTACTCAGCTCCACAAGTTGTAATTTCTTTTTTGAAATTTTCTTGGAGTAACAGAGAACATTTCCTTGCCTGAGGGTAAAATCTATTGCTAAGGAAATAAGTCAATTTATGTTCCTACGTAAGGATACTTACAAGTGTCTAGCACATGAGTATTAACAACATGTGAACAGATGTATATGAATTTGTGTGTCTATGTGTGTCTGGCTGACTCTGCACCTTCCTGGGGCAAGTTTAGAAAGGAAAATTCTTTTAAGTTTTTAATAATAATGCTCTTACCAGATTCTTGATCAGACCCAAAGAAGTTTGCAAGCAGCCAGGCTGCTTAATCCCTCTGTTTCTGAAGTGAGGAAAACCATTGATGGTGTCATTTTTTTAGCGTGTGTTGATTCATTCGGCAGCACGTGTGCGACAGCCTTGCTGTTATGTAATGATCTGCCCACACCACAACATGTACCTTCCCATCTTGCCTGCCTCTCTCATCAGCCTTGCAATTAAAGTCTGGGCTGATCCCTTCTGGCAGCTTACCATCTGCAAAATGGGAAGAGCTGGCTTTGTTGTGATTTCACACTTCTCTTGATTAGGCTCGCTTATGTCTGAGAGCCTCCAGGAGGGCCACGGAATGCGCGGTGTCTGCGGCCGCGCATTCCGTGGGGACAGACATGCAGAGAGGCAACGGTGGCAGGGAGCAATCTGGAACACACAACAGTGCTGTCCGAAGCTGTTAGTTGCTTTTACACTTTCGAAGCTGCACGTTATGAAATCAGTGGTCTGGTTTCAAGGCAGACAGATCCGCCCTCCTAGAAGGAAATTGCGCATATTGTTTTACAACCTTGCAATCTATTTCTGGGGAGATAAATGCAACAGGAAGGGTGAGGATGGCTAAAGTTCTGCAAACAGAAGTATCTTTTTTAAATGACAACAGTTAGAAAATAAAATTCCCTTTCATTGCTGGTGCTCAGATATATAACTTTCTCCTTCCCTGGCTGCGAAGCCACAGAAAGGAGTTTATTATGTATTACGGTCAATGATCTGCCACTGTTACTTCTTGAGATTGGCAGCACTCAGAAGTGCTCCCAGTGAAGGTTTTTTCAAACCTTTTCACAGTCAGATCACACTTTTTAGAGGATGGTAAGAAGCTATTATGGCCATTCTGCTTGCCCAGTTCCTTCATATGAACCTCAGTAGGTAACCATAAAATCCCCTTTCGATCTCACTGTAATTCTATAAGTGATAACTGCCTGTAGAGAGCTATTGTTTTTCTTCAATTAAAGACACTGTGAAGTGAAATGAATATAGCTTCACTGTAGAAATGGCTCCATTTAATTCCAATATAGAAAAAAATATACTGCATTTCTTGTTTAAATTTTCTGTGGTTTTCTAATACATACATAATCCTCTTTTTAGAATATGTAAACTAACAAACTTTTGATTTGCTTAATTTCTCTGACAATAAATTTCCCTCAGCTGGACATGTTTATGAAAATTGCTTCTTTTCCCAGCTTGTTTTAACATTTTCTCCTTCTGCTGTGAATCTCCTTGGCTTAGGTGTCCTTGCTGATCACCATGAGCTTTTCCCAAGGGAGCAAGAGGATTCCTTTTTAACAATACAACTTATATAGCCAGTTTTTCAAAATTAATGCACTAGAGCAACCCATTAATCCATTTTTTTCTTTTGGGAAGACACTGACTACCCACAGTCTTTGTACTCAGCCCATCAGAGTACAGACCAATTTCAGGAAGACTGAATGCAGAAACTGTATTTTCCATATCAAGAGTATGGTTTCGTTTCGAACACATGGAATGCCTGAAGTTGTGGGTGAGAAGCCCACAGAGATTTAATCTCTGATTTGCTATCATAGTATGTTCCCAAGAAATTTTTAAGTCTCCAGTTATTTCCAAATTTGCCGTGGCATTACTGTCATCCATCACCTTGCCATCTTCTTACCTTAATTTCTCATATTACCTGGAACTGCGGACTTCCCTGTGCATGCAATCCTTTTATTACTCTAGCATATATTTAATATTTGATGCATCTGTCATTACTGGTGCTGCTCTGAGGGCTGCTGGGGATTACACTCTTAAAATGTTAGTGCAGCAAGTTTTCCATTTGAGTTTAAAAAATTGTTTTTGTGGGGATCAAAATAAAAAAATTACTGAAGCTCCACAGAAAATGGTTCAGAAAAAAAACTTGGAAAAGGCACTGTGATCTGGAGACTAGATTTGACATTAACAGTTGGTAGTTTTCATCTTGACACCATTTTTAAAAGGCATAATAATGTGAAACATTTTAATTAGATCAAATTGAAATATAATTTGATGAGTGTGTATGAATATGGTAAATAGATGTGAACAGTATTCTGTAGTGATTCATTATTGAGTTATGCCATGTAAAACAAGCACAATAACTCTCAACGAAAAAGTATTTTCTTAATACTTGCTTTTTTTTTCTGTGTTGTACTCAAGCCACTGTTTTCCTCTTGAATCCCACAAATTCTGTATAAATGTATTTGTGGGGTATTTGTATGTACTTCTATATATTAGTGGAGGGATGTTCATCATCATAACAAAAATATGTACTCATTAAGTGGTCACCTGGAGGTAAACTGACATATGCCCCAAATTCTTGATTTGTTGGAGCCATTTTTGTTAAAAAAAGCAAAATTTCTAAGTGTTTACTGATAATAGTATCTATGCACCCATGAGACTGTGACTGTAATTAGTGAGTTGCTTCTTACATTCAAGGTGCCTTTGTTAATTTGGAGGCTGCCTAAGGAAGGTTGTCACTTTTAACTTCAGCAATTAACAACTAATTTAGGACCGTGAAAAGTTCCAGCAGTACAGGGATAACTTTCATCAGGACCCTAGCATATAGAAATACAAAAGGAGAACAATTTTTGTTATCACGCCTCTAAATAGCTGGTGGAATCAACCACTTTTGAAATACACTTTGCACTCATGTCTTTATTAAATTTTATCCATCTGAGAAAGCATCAGAAGCCCTACTAATGCCAAAAATTAGTTTCAAGTTTAGATTTATTCATCCATATCCTAAGCATGGACAATCTATGTCACAAAAAAACCTGCAGTTTGAAATACAAGCCCCAGTGTTTTTAATGGGGTGGAAAAGAAGGGATGATTCTACAACAGGACAAAGCCCAGTCATGTGGGTTTTTCACTATGTGAAATTTTCATCATTTTTTAGTAGGGTTACTCGTATGAAGGAAATTTCCAGGAGAAGATATGGATTTTTTTGTTTTGCTTTTTTAGATTTGGAAAGGATTGTTCCAAGAGAGAAACAACTTATGAATCTTCTGCAGCTTTAAAAACTGCAGAATTGACATGGGCTTGATTTTCAAGCTATATAATATAAGCTGATTGAGATAACATAACTGTGTTTTACTTTTCAGCTGTAATGAAGAGAAAGGATTTAGAAGTCAGTTCTGGCATTTCTTTAATATTTTCCAGAACAACTTAATCTTTCTTGTAATGTAATCACTGCCTACTTTCCTCCTGAGCAGATTTGCTTTACCCTTGCTTTGTCTCACTACGTCATAGAAAACTTCAGTCTTTTAGGGATAACAGCTATACCATGAGTTCAGTGGCCTTCTGTTTAAGGTGGAACCTAGACCCTTGATCAGGGTACAGAATCCTTTGCCAGGGCCATACAGAGACATCCACCACACTGGTGGTCCTTAGCCTGGGGAAGATTTCTTTTGTCAGTTTGATTTCAGCACAGTTAAACCTATTTAGTAGATTGTGTCTGTCCTGTATCTCAACTACTGAAGACTCAAATTCTTATCATTTCTCCCAGAGTCTAACAGTGGATATAGCTCTTAAACAGGTTTTTTTTAGCAATGAACATTGATTGTACACTTCACTAGGTGCATCTGTGTGAGAAAACAACTGATTTCCATAACTGCTGCACTCACAGGAGCAGTGTAGCAGCTGTGGTGGAGCTGCTGGTGAGGCTGAGTGCAGACATGATGCTCACCAAAAAATGATTTATTGATTTTATTAAAAAATGATTAGTTGAGAAACTAAATATAAAAGACACCTAAAATAGCCAAAAGTGGGAGCAAGGTTCAAAGTCCAGGCACAGACAAAGAACAAGGGCAAGACTTTACAATACATGAACTGAGGCAAGAGACAGGAGCAGCAATTAAAAGTGAAAAGAAAGCTAAACTGGAAAAAGGAACTTAGGACAGTAGGAAGGAAATTGGACACGGCTAGGTAAAAACACAGGGCAGGAGGAGATATCATAATGCTCACTCTAGAGGAGCAAGCAGGAACAGGAATTCATTATGTATCTGGTCCTGGGACAGTAGTATCTCCTCCTGCAAATCTTGCTTCCTCTAATTTATCGGAACTGTAATGATACGATTTGCAAATTATAAGGTCGCTCCTGAGTTCAGATGTGCATCTGTAAATACTATCCACTCTTTTTTCAGACACATTGTGAAAATGGTTAATTAATATTTATGAAGCCATCAGAATATTCTGTGAGTCTGACTTTTGTGATTCTAAAATGTTATGCTGAAAAGCACCACAGAAATAACTGTGGCAAAAGCAATGCCAGTTTCAGGGCTGGATTTGATGTAGTAAATAAAGCACTTCAAGCAAGGCGAGCACAAAATATTGACTACTTGCTCAGTAAGTGAGCCACATCCATATTGTGCCCTAAGGCAGGCATTCTGTTGGAAAAGCAGTGTGTGCTCATGTAATTAAAGAGTATCTCACAATACACCCAAACAAAGGGTTCAGATAAAAATTACACTCCAGACTTCACTCTAGTATTTCATAACTTTGGAGTTCTTGATATTACAGCTCAAAAATGGCCGTTTCTAACAGTCTGCACTGCACACAGTGAAGCACCTGGATGCCTGGTGAGGTTCTCTATCTATAAGGAGATGCCCTATGGCTTCTCCTTAAAGGACTGCATGAGCTATGGAATTAGTTTCAAAAGTCTTGTGAGGCTGAAGTAAATTGGCCCAGTTCTATATATAATAAGGAGCCTCTCATGTTTTGTTTCCCATCTTTTGAGCTGGTCAGCAAGACTTAGCAGATTAGCAGCCATTTGAATTATCTACTTGTTTTTCTATTAAATAGTCTGTAAGCATGGTGATAAAAATCCCTTGTAAAACTAAATATTAATTTGCATTTTTATATGTACTAAACTTATCCAATTTAAATAAATAAGTGAAAAAATAATGAAAGCCTGGACTGGAAAATGTGGGTGTTTACATTGTGTACTATTTTGCTTTGTGCCAGTGAGGTTCCCAGGAAATTATTTTCTTGACATTTTAATGTAAAGATCACATGACCTCTAGCATTAATTATTTCCATGAGCTAGTTAGCAAATGAGTCCTTCAGGGCCCATGATGTCTGAAAGTAAATTAAACCTCTGAGTTTTATATGATTTTTGAATAATATTTTTGCTTTGCCATTAGTTGTGGAAGAGCTGTTCTGCTCCAGTTTTTACAGGGAAAGGTTTTAAAACACCTCTGCAACCCTACTGGTCTTGTGATCAACTTGAAATTAAACATAAGGGCCACCTCTTGACTGAAAGACTTTGATTTCTGCTTGCTGAAACTCACTAAAACAAGAAAGCATAACACTAGCTTGCAGGATATGTTGATTTCTTTTTGCAATTTTCATAAAGCATAAAAGCAGAAGAATTGAGATAATACAGTGGGGGAAATACGAGTGAACTGGGAAAGCATTATTTTGTATATAATATTTTTTGTATCTGGCAGTAAAAGCAACATTGTCACTTTTATACTCTGATAAAACAATGATTTACCCATATGAATGGTAGGAGAAGGAGTTAAAAAAAAAGGCAATAGTTGCAAAAAATGGTGACAAATGCTGAAAGATGCATTAAATGCCATAAAGAAATATCTGCCTTGGAATGTCTGGATGATAATGTATTACTTGTGATCCCTGTCGAAATTCTCTGGATGGTCTGTCCCCAGAGTCTGGGGTGTTTGGGGGAGTCCATTTTTCATCCTAGCCAATAATTTATGAGCATTTTCTAGCTCATCTTGTGTGAAGAATCTTATGCCAATGTTCAAATGGATGCAACAGAGACTTGCTCTCTAGAGTATCCTTTGAGAACAGGCAGGAGGATGTCATCGGTTCAATTCTGTGTGCCTGTAGTATTTCTATAGAGTCTTGCTTAACTCTTACTGACGGTGCAGCTTTTTGCTGCTTTTTTTGCTTCATACCACTTTGCAGCACTTTTAGACAACAACGGCAAAACTTTAGCAAAGTTCTGACTTCCAGTAGCAGTTGGTAGGGAAAAATGATGGCTCAGTGGGTCAGAGATGGGAGGATATGGACCACCTGGATTCCAGTTTGCCAATTCAATTCTCACCCAGCTTGATTGCATTGGAAAAATATTGCTGTCTGTGGGCTCTTTGACTTGTGTACAACAACTTAACACACTCCAACCACTATCGAGTTTTCATGTGACACCAGAGAATACTGTATTTGGAATTAATTGGAAGTTTTGGCAGGCTGACCAAAGTTGTGAAGAAAATGAGCTATTCCATAAACCCAGGAATTAGAAAAGGCCCAGTTGTTGCCTAATGGCACATTGGTGGTAGGGAAACAAGGGCAAAAGAATGAGATTATGATTTTGCTACCTTGAGTATACTTGGATTATTGTAAAAATTCTGTTAGCTTTTGTTCTCATAGTACTCTCCTTTCAGCTGGGATCCAGACTCTCTCTCCAAGCACCACCAACTCTGACTGTCTGCACCATGCTGAAATCTCCTATGAAAGGAATCTGTTTCCATTCTTCCAATTTATTTCCACATGTTTCTTTTCCTACCTGCTATCACCCCACAAGAAACGAGAGCGTGTCTGATAGCTCGTTTTGCACCTACTACTCAGTACAACATCTCCTGTAGGATAACCCTGACTTTTCCCTTCAAACAGAATCTCTAGGGAAACTTCTAACAGGTAACAGTAAGGATGCATGACTATTTCAGCTTCAAAACCTTTATGTAATATTCCAGGTTAGTCTGCATATTGGCACAGATATAGTTCTTGCTGCTGCACTCTGACAATCATTGCTGGACAGGTGGGGTGGTTCTTGACTACCACAGCTAGGAAGGCCCAGGTAGAGTGCAAAAGAATTAATGTAAGAAACCCTGACACATAAACAGCCTCAGTAACAGGCAAAATGCACCACCATTGATCGGCTACATTGATAACTTGTGAACATTTGATTGAGTAATGCCACAAATACTGTGACAATTTATCACAGTAGCTGCAGATATTGGCTTGATTGAGAAATTTTTTCAGGCCATTGAAATTACTGCATGATCACTGCATCACATTCCCTTTCATTTTGTCCTATTTTCCTCTCCCACCTTGTTGCTGACCCTGCATTTGTTGTCCATCTCCTTGAATATCCTTGTCGCCACAAGAACACTCACTAACTGAAAAGATGAAGCTTCACAGCAATAGAGATATATCTTGTTCTCTTTCCTTACTTCTCCACATGTCCATTGGTATGCTGTTTCACCAAAGTACACACAGGAATAATTCCAAGGCTATGCCTGACACAGGATTATATAGGCAATGACTGCTGCTTGTGCTGCAGGAAGGAAAGGATTGTTTTTCACGGCTCTTCTCTGTGTCAGTACTGGTCTCTCTGAAGGGGTCTGTGTATCAGTTTGCACTGGGAGATCAACTGCTTCAAAGCAGTGTTGTCCACAAAAAAGAAAGTTCACTATTTATGTAATGCTGCCTATGACCATAGGTCTGGAAAGTACCCTCCAAGTTTTTTGTCCAAAAAATGTTAAGCTCACTGGACCATGGACGTTCCACACTATCCTAAGTCTTAAGGGTTAGAAAAAAGTGCACCCAGCCTTTGCTTTTGGTCTGAGCAGTGTTGTTGGTAATACTTTTGCCACATTAGTAGACTGACTAATTTCTTCATTAGACTACTCATAAATAATTACAGGTCACTTCTTGTAAAGTCTGTGCTTTTGCACGAAGTGCATTAGTCAGGAATCATTGTTGCTCCGAGACACAGGGTAACAGATGGCTACAGCAATAGCAGGAGTGACTGTCTCTTGCCTCAGCTGCCTGAATGTCTAGTCAGTCAAGAAAATTAGTTTGTTGTGCCCCTGATTTATTTGAACTTTGCCTATTTCAACTCCAAAATGCACATGAATATTAAATTTTAAATACAGTTCTTACATTTGTTCATTCGAAAGATAAGGGATTATTTCCATAAAGAAATATATTATAATTTCCACACCTAACTTATAAAGCTGGACTGATAAATACTTACTCTTTCTCTCTGTTTGGAAAAAAAGATACTATAGAGTGCAGAAGGAGTCTGTCTAAGAAGTTATTTGGAAATATTCAAATTTAATGTCTTACTCTGGGTTCAAGGCTTAACTCTGAAGTTATATTGGTGTTATTATTTTTTCATGAACTTATAAAGTTCAGTAGATTTACCTGGGCTTCAGAATGCAGTTTTATAGCTATATCTAATATAGTATGGGTACCTCCTCTTGATGAAGCCAGACATCTGGGTTTATTGCTGTATTATGGCTCCTCAGTTACCATGCCAAGGGGCAGATGAATGCACGCAAGAAAAACATTGGGGTTTGGTGAGACAGAGAGCAGGTTCAGTGCATCCTCTGGGGTGTTTCTCATATGATAAAAAAAAAAACTTCCTCTGCTCCCTGGCCAGGCCTTTGTTTCTGATGGTATAAAAGGCTCTAGTTGCTGTCCTTTAATCTTGGAGCATGAAAAATACAAGCCTTCATTTAGTTGCTCCTTGTTCTGAAGCAGATGCCAACTTCACAGCCAACCTTTCTTAGCAGCAGTGTGCTCACAACAGAGACTTTCATTTTTTCCCTTAGAATTACACTCTTTTTAAAAACAAACAAACAAACAAACAAACAAACAAACATCTTCAAAGGGCTACGTAGATCAGCTTGTAGAAAATACATGGTACATAGTGGTAACTGACATTTCCATAGAAGAGAGGCTCATTTTTCATTGAGTTCTCTACAGTGAATAAAACCACGCAGAGTCAGAGGTAATTGAACTAGGAATGTCAGTTTTTCACAGTTTTTCCCAGGTGTAATAACAATATATACTGTGGAGTACAGGCCTGATAGTGTTAAATGTCCAGACAGCTCACCAGAAAAGATTCATTGCATTATAACACCTTGATTCATAAGGTAAGAACAACCTTATGGAAGGAGGAAGATACAATTTCTCCCTGACTCCATGTTGGCTGTGCTTATCCTAACATCTTTAATCCTATATATCTTCCATGCAAAAAAAAATACAAAAGCACAGGAGTCTGTGTCAGCTCACTGAGGGAAGGCAGCCTCTCTGCTCCTCCCAAAAGAGTGATCATTTTGTCAGGCACATCGAAGCTTAGAAATTCTAAGTTGCAATATAAACAATTGTTATGATTCCCAACCCAGCTGGTGCTGTCAGGGATAAAAACCTGCAGTCATTTGAATGCAGCAGGATAAACACACTAGAACACTAATTTGTTCAGCTACCGTTCCAGCTTGTTACCCAGCTTTGGCAGATATAAGTGCTTAATTACAGTAGTGATGTCCACAAGTATCACAGAAGATGGTTTATCAGGTGTTTATAATACCAACAAACATCAGGCTGAAGTACAATAAGCAACAACTCAGCCCTCTAAAATTATGTGCATAATATTATAAAACACAATCAGAAGAAAAGTTATTTTTCATAGGCAAGCGGCAGGGTTCATTCTGGTGGTTGGATTATGGCTAGTTTATGGTGGGACCTATGCAAGACTGGTGGGACCTGTGTGGTTTCTGCTCTGCTCTCCCTTGGAAATTTCTTCAAAGGAAAGAAGCCAAGAGTTTGGAAGCCCATAGCCCTTTTGTTTCAGAGAATTCAGAATAAAATCAAATTGTAAGTAAAGCAAGCTCTGAAATTTCTAGATGCTTCATGAAGCTCAATACACTATTGCATTTAATCAGATATTATTGATTATTATATTATTATTTAAAGCTAAGGAACTGGGCTATTTGAGCAGTGACTTTGCTGTGGAGATATGACATGGTAGAAGCCTCCCTTCCATTTTTACACTGAGCTACACATTGTGAGTACCCTTCAAAAGAGCTACTGAATGATTTTCTCAAACAGAATAGATGTGCACTTTATAAGTACAGGTACATCAGTTCCTTAGTCCCTCCTCTTCTAAGACTTGAACACACTTGTAGTTTGTTAACACGATAGAAGGAGAAAATTTATAAGCATTAACTTTGGCTGTTCAACAACAGTGCCCTTTCCATCTTGTTTTTATCCCCCCTCCCCTGTTCCCAGTGACAAGGTTTGGTTGCAAATCTTGGTGGAAGAGATTGCAATCTCCCTCCTGCCATCACCTAGCAGGAAGGGGCTTTGCAGCTGACATCCAAGTGCTTCAGCATTAATACTTTGATTACAAAGCAGTTTTTGTGTTACCTCCCTGTGAACACAAGAAACCAGGGCAGCTGGTTGGACAGCATGAATAATCCATGCTTAACAAGTCAATAAAAGACAACCTGCAAGGCCACATTTCAACTTATCAATAAATAGGTGTAACTCTTTTGAAATTCACTGGAGACATAGTCACAAGAAAATTACCTTGATTACCACCAACTTATTAATTATTTTCAACTAATTAAATGATATCTGTAAAAAAATAAAAAATACCAAAACAAAAACAAGAATTTAAAGTCTAGGAATGAGTAGTACAGTTCAATTTTTCTTTTGAAAAGAACCCAGATAACAAAACATGGGTATGCACATAAAATGTGTGTGCATGCAATTAAAATATCAAAATATATATATATTTAGGAGATCTGGGGGAGTGAAGAAGCAGAACAGTTTTTCCAACTAAGTATTCTTCTGCAATGTATGAATGCTAGGTGCTGACTTGCTTATGTATATTAAATTTTTAAATGATGAAATTAATGTAAACTTGTGCAAGCAACACCTTGGTGTAGACCTTGGGGGGGGAAAAAAGGAAAACTTTTGACTGGATAAATATACAGAAATTTAACCTGTGACACTAAAAAATAGGTGACACTGAAACGCCCTGGCTACCTAATTCATATAGAGTTAGGTGAGGTAATTAAGACTTTGAAAAACTCACTAGATGCCAATTTGTAATTTCAGACAATTTAAAATTCAGGACATCCATTGTAGTTATTATTTGGAATCCTCAGGATGTGGTGTTGTTAATGAACTAATTTTCATGGTCTAATTACACCTGAAAAATCTTAGCCTGAGACAAAAAAAAGATTTAAGTGAACTTAAATTGACAACATTTTACACATAGCTTGGGTACTACTCATTAGATCCCAAACAAATAAAGAGGAAATATTGATGTATCTATTCTGAGCTGGATTTTGGTAAATGCCTGAAAATATAAATTTCAGTGAGAGTGTGTTTGTTATTAATCTCTGGGCAGACAGACAGCCCTAAATCAGTGCAGCACTTAATTTTCACATATACCCTGTTTTCAGAATTATAGGTAGCACTTTGCAGGCTTTGTGGATGTCCTCTGAATAGGGGTGAACTCTCACACTCTGGGTATCCCTTGTTCACTGTGAAATGGGACTTAGGTAAAATTCTCCTGTACTGTAAGTGGCACCAATTATCAAAGTCACGTTTGCTTTGAAAATGTATCTAAACCAGGGTACAGGTTATCTCAGCTGAAAGAATCAGGGCATTTTAAGCATTGCCAAATAAAAGATAATTTTATCCTTTAGACCTTATGCATAGGTGTGCATAGAGGTTACATCCTATGACTGTTAAGGACAGAGAGAGGCTATTTCACATCATTTGGCTGAAAATGGTGACTGTGGTGAGGGAAAAACCAGTACAAAGGACCTCACTACAGTTTGTAGTGCTGCAGTACCCCTATTTCCAGAAGAATAGTACTCTTGGAAGATGTTTTTTTACCAGGAGTATTGATATCCTGAAAATTATTATGCCCTTATTGTTGATAGAGATTCCCTTTCAATGCACTTTATCAATTAACAAGCAGAGGAGCACTCCAGGTACACAGACCATGTGTTATCTAAATACAGGGAGAGAGAGTTCTGGCTTCCTTCTGATGATTTTCTGCGCATTCAGACTAGCTTTTTGTTGTTTGATTTTTTTTTTTAACATACATTTTCACAAAATAATCTAAAGCAGAACGAAACAATTATGTGGCAAAATTAATCTCATCTAATACTCACATTAATGACCTATTTTTAGACAAAACACTGATTATTATAGTACCTCTCCTGTAAAGTCTTCTTTTATGATTATGTGAATGGATCTTTCAAAACAAGCTGAAACTGCCTGCATTTGGCACAATACAGTAATTTTGATTGCCTTTCTTTTGTTCCCCCAAGAGCTATTTTTCATTTCTGCTTGGGACTAAGAAACTCCTTTTATTTTAATCTGATTTTTTTTTTTCCTGGCATAGAAACAATCAATAAGGAACCTGCCTCAATACCAGAAGAGAATGACCTTTGCATTCTCAGCTGATGATACTGCAGAAAGGTTTGACTCTGGTGTCAGGCTATTATTTCTCTACATTTTCCAACTACTTGGAATTTTCCTAATACAGATATAAATAAAATTAAATGAAAGTAGTTTACTATAAATGAGCACAGATGTCTATAGTTCTGCTTGAAGGACAATATTTTCCTTCACCAAACATTATTTAGAGAGTCATTACAGGGTTATACCTGGAACAATTTTACATGTAGGAAATGACAACATGTGAGTATGGGTTTTTAGTATTGCTTCTGTGTTTTGGTGAGATATAAAATAACTGCACTCTTATCTGAGCCTTTCTGAACCAAATAGATCCATATACGCCTTATAGATCCTTTCATCACTAATGATGTTGAGTTTAAATCTTTGCTTCATTCATTCCTGCCATATGTGTTCTTATGTGTTTCTATTCCCCAGCTTCAGGGAGCTGCAGAAATGGCTGGAATAATATGATAACTGAGACCTTGTGCAGGCTTTCTGTGGCACTGCTGGAGTTCACTCCTAGGCCATTTAACTATTTTCTTTCAATTTATTTCTTAATCATTTTAATTATGCTTCATTACATTCCCAAAATTGCCAAATGCTAAGGTTTTTCATGGGGTCATTCATTTTAGCAAGCTGAGCATTGCACACACTGCAGCAAAAGCTGAGCACCAGGCAGTTTTACATTAATCATAAATTTTTACTTTAAAACTGCAAGGAAAATGTACATTCTTATCAGTTATGGCAAGTGCTTCCAAGTAGTTTAGTAACAATCTGCCTGGATCAATTGTATTGCTTCCTAGCTGCACTAGCAGCACCACAGCATTGTGAACCTGAGGAAGTTCAGTTTCCTGGACAAATGACCTCTATCCCCATGGCAGGCACACCACTGTGGCACTGCAGCAGCATCACCATCCACTCCAGGACCACAGGGCTTCAGGAAACCGTAAGTGGAAATACTGCAATGTTGATTTTATTTCATTGTTTTGTGGGAAGCCACCAGCTCATT
This sequence comes from Corvus cornix cornix, assembly GCF_000738735.6. NCBI lineage: Eukaryota > Metazoa > Chordata > Aves > Passeriformes > Corvidae > Corvus > Corvus cornix. Next base: position 16,638,944 of record NC_047056.1, read on the forward strand.
CTGAGTTGGGAGGGAGTTTTTATGTACTAAAACTTATGTAAACCAACATGTTTTCTGTGAGTTCTCTTGATGACAAGGCAAATTGGGCTCTTGTCTAAACTGGGGCTCATCTATCAGAAAAGACTCTCAGCCAACTAAAGGTGGTAGAAAGCTCTGTTTGTAGAGTGCTTCTAGGCAAGTCAGTGTCAGCAAAGCCAAGGGTAGCTGGCTGTAAATTGTTTATATTATTGATTAATATTATCTACAAGAGCAAAATGTGAGTAGATCAGGACATCATAGTTGTCCTTAGTGGAGTTACTCACATATCTAGATGTAGAATTTCTGTGTAGTCAGAGGAAGTCTTGGTGAGATCTGATTTAGTGTTATCACCCTTTGAAAGTTGTACCGGTTTGGCCAAATTTAGAAATACATCCTCTGAAAGAAGGTACAACCATCCCTCCCCCACCAGGTTTGGGGAAAATAAATTTTCCTCAAAGGAAAGTGAAAGAGATAAAAACTATTTATTTAACAAACACACAAGAAAAGGAAAGTAATGCTAAATAATAAAATCTCTCGCTGTGGAGAAAAAACCTGGGAAAAGTGTTAGAGTCCTCCTCCCGATGTGTTCTGATATTGAAGCAGTCCAGTAGAAAAGGGAGACAATCCAAAATTCCAGGGAAGGAAAAAAAAATTCAACTCTCAGTCTCTCTCTGGAGAAAAAGAAACTGAAAAACCGGCCAGAAACTGACCTGGGAGCAGCAAGCCGGGTGCTTCCTCACTTCCCTGCCGCAGCTGGGGAAAAAAAAGTCGCTATCTCTGTGTGACCTTGAACAAGCTGCAAACTGCTTTGAAAAAGTTCTGCTCAGTTTTTCTTTCCCCCTCTCAGGCTCAGTTTAGAGGCATAGAAAGGCACAAAGTTAATTTCTGGGCATAGGGCAGCAATATGGGATACACATCATAAAGTCACCCCAAGACACAAGTGTTCCTCTTAGAAGACCAAAAGATCGGTCAATCTAGAGTGGCAAAACATTCTTTTCCTTTGTTAAATTAAATATGGAGGTCAATCAAAGCATGTGTCAAACTACGTCGTGTGGCAACTTGGGGAAAATGTTGTAAAACAAGTGCATTTCTCTTCACTGAAGTAAGGAAATCAACCAAGGGGGAAAAAAGATTCTATAACTGTAATTGGAAAAGGACTGTGAAAACAAAGGGTGGTAGTCATCTCACCTTTAGTAAAAATAATGTGATGAAACAATCCTTCAGCAGGTGTCTGTCTGTCTGTATTGGTAAGGGGAAATAAGTCAGAATGAGCACCTCGAACAAGACACATGAATTTGTTGTAAATTAAATAAACCCAGAAGTCTCAGCATTTTGAAAATATAATACTTTTTGTCCCTTTATTTTCCAATATTATAGTAGGTCACTTTTTTGCTTGTGTTATAAATTCTATAATAAAAAGGAGGAACATCTAATCCTATAGTAAAAAATCCTCATTAATATTAAGAACTGCTAGATTTTGTACTCTTTCAAGACTCCTTATGTGTTTGTATTTGGACTGCAAGTCTGGATCCTGATACAATGTCAAGGTTGAAGTCTGTATGCCTGACAGCCTTTCCTAATTTTTGCCAATGTTCATGACTTTTAAGATCACTACAGTTTGCTGAATACATATTTAAAAAAAAAAAATTAGATCTATTTTTGCTCCAAAACAAATGCTTACATTTATTGACAAATTTTGCCAGTTTTATATATTTGTTTATGATTTGTTTTGCAGTTATTTTGTCAAATTGAAGTGTGTACAACGAATAAAGTGTATAGTAGAGAAAGCAGTTGTAAAAGCTTCAGACCCGTGATAGGAGAAAGAATGGGCTCTTTGACATTGCCTCCAGAATGTGAGTCAAATGTACAAAATACCAATATAATCCCAATATTGGGTTCAGCTGAATGCTGAAACATTTTAAGATCTAACAGGAACAATTAAAAGACTCTCGTCTTGAGTCATCTGAAAAAGAGACAAAATACACCACTTCTCCCTACATTTTGTATGACTATTTTGTACATAAGCATTTTGTATATATGCATAGCAGACCTCAGCTTTTGCCTGCAGGTCTTCCCCTAGCTTTTACTGCTGAGTTTACCAGAAAGAGAAACACTTGTGACAGCAGTGCTCTAGGAGTTGTCCTACTGAAATGGCTTCCATGGAATGACTTTCTGGCAAGGCTGTGTTTGGTTACTGCAAAGAGTGGCAGCCCTTGTTCTACGTTCCCTCGCTCACTCTTCCTTTAAGTGGGCTGTAGAATAGAAATCTTTCCAGCTGTGAGGATGATCCTGATGGATGAGTGTGAGCAGTTGTTGCAGTCTTGCCTGCATCATCTCTGCCACACAGCATTAGCATGAGACCATCTTCCTTTGGAAGCTGCCACTTTACTATTCGTTAATGGGTCTGCAGCATTTCCTTAATCTGCAGGACCTCACTGAGACACTGTTTTATATATGTAATTTATCTTTAAAAAAAGAAATATTTTCCTTCCTGAAAAAAACCCCATATTTCAGAATATAACAATGATCTCTTTTTCTAGCTTGGACCTGTTCACACAGTCACGCTGGACCAAATGCCATTAATTCATATGTTTGGCTGTCTTGCTTGATTATACAATGCCTAGTGATATCAGCTTTCAATCCTGAGTGATAATTTTAGATACAATTGCAGTGTATCACTAATATTCTTCCTCTGCAAAATGTCTAGGAAGTTTTCCTAAAAACATATGCTACAAACACGTCTCTTGTGGTTAAGAAATAGACCATTAATATATAATGTATGCATGTTGACTCATTAATACAATGCAGACTTTTGCATAGCAGGTGCAGATTCCACCCACTTTAAATTTTATCTAGCATATAGTTGATACTAATGAATTCACTTTCAGATGATATAAAGTGCATTCCTTGACTTCCAGTTATTTCTGTAGTCATGGCATATAAAATTATATAATTAAAATGTTTTATTTATGGCTATAGAAAATTATAGTAATACTGTTACATGAACAAAATTAATGTGGGTTTCTTTTTTTTAATTACTTTTAAATCAGTGTAGTGCTTGTGAAGTGTATCAGGCAGGCAGCTCCAGAAACTCTGAAAAGAGGAGCTGTGGGCTGTGGGCTTTTGCAAGGATCACCAGGATTTGATTGGGCTCACCAGGATTTCATTGGGCTCTCTTGTCAGGGCGGAGCCAGGGCCAGTGCCCCTGTGTGACAGGGACAGTTGTGAGCGTGGTGAGATGAGGTGACAATGACATCATGAGATCTGCTTATCACCTCTCAGGTTCTTACTGCGTTTTGTCACTGTTGTCGAAGATCTCATCTGAAAAAGCTGATGTGCCCTTGAAGTTGAGAGGACATGCAACAGCCCAGTGGACAAGATACAGGATCTGGACTCAGAAGTGCAGTGTACTGACCCACATGTTCTCTGTAATCATTACATCGCCAGTGCTGGGGATCTGGGGGGGATTCAGGAGATCCATGGGCTTTATTTGGGCCATTTGCTCAGAGATCATTTTCACTGGGAACAAATGTTGAATTGTTTTCATGAATTGTTCATTTCTGATTCAGTTCATTTCTGAGCCTAATCACATCAGGAAGACAGTTCATGCTGATGTTCAGCTTCTATTTTTTCTGTGAAAGGCTCAAATACCAGGTACAAAAAAACTTGTGCTGGACTGAGTTGTTTATTTAAGAAATTTTGTACCTGTATGTCATGCAGGTATAAAAAGGAATAAACCTGTAGGGCTCAAGTCTGTGAAAGTTCTGGAGCTTAAAAATATATTTATTAATAAACTAGAAATTTCCAAAATGTTTACACCTAATTTAGGACTAAAACTCTCAACCCCAATGTTGAAACTACTGTTTGAGGCCTATTCATGGATATTATGTTTCTTCTGCATATTCATGAAAACTCTTCATTTGCATGTAATAGCTAACTAATAAAAATAATATGCTCACAGTACTAAAGAAGGAGATTACTCTGTTCATTTCCAGAGTGTGTGTATCTCCTATTGTTTCTTTTGGATGCTTTTTATTGGTATGTATATGACATGGAAAGAAATAAACTGCAACATTGCTTTTAATGTGGTAAAGTCACAGAAAATAGTTTGTTAAGTTTCTAATAACACTATATTTCTAATAACTTTTGCATTAATGAATTAATTGAAATTAAGGTGTTGATATGTTTCATATTTCAAATATTTAATAAATCGAATTTTAGTAAGATACTTGTCAATAAAAGCAATGCTTATGGATTATTTAAAAATAAGCTTAAACCTTTAATTTTCATTAACTTTTCATAAGATGTAGAAAATAGGTTGCAATTTCATGAGAAACTGCCAATTTCTTTTGTATTATCAATAGATATTTACTTTAGAAGTGATTACCCACTGTTTACTGGGTCCTGCATACAGATTATAGGAGCTTCATTTTGTTGTTATATTTGTACTCGAGCTGTTTTCAGATTATTACTCTATTGAATATTTAAATATTAGTTCTCAAGTAATGACCAATCTGGAAATATAATGCCATAAAAAGGAAATTGGCTACATTTGCCATAATTTCAGCCCAGTACCCACACATGCTTACTCCAGACTAAGGATCACTCCCAACATTTTGTTCTAGAGTCTAGACATCCCTACTTTTGAGGACATGCTAGAAATCAGGGAAAGACCACCACAGATCCGTCATTGATTGCTGATCATTTACTGTCACTTCCAATCCCTTTTATTTTTGAACAGCTGTTAATAGACAGAAAGCTCTGTGTGGTCATTTATAGCACCTGTGTCACTGTGCTACACAAAATCATGATGCTGAGCTGCTGCAGTGGTGTGGTTTTGATTTTGTGAGAAAACTACAAACGTTCCAAAGTCCTCTTGGGTCCAACTACAAAATATTTCCTGTTTTAATTTTCCTGCTGATTTCAGTGGGAGGCTTGGTTGCAGATTGGCAAAATCTGATGCTTAATAAGATTAAAGATCAAAGACAAATTAGGCTCAATTGCAAGTACTTTCATGGCTGATCATCACTAGTTGAGGCATGTCTAGCTGACAAACATTTCCAGGGCGACAAGATTTACTTATCCCAGGTGACCTTCAGCAGAAGCAAAAATGCAATTTTGTCCGCACAAAAGGGCAGATGTTTTATTGATTTTTTTTTTTGACAACTGAGTTACATGTTGCTATCCCACAAAATTAACTATAATGTTTCTAAGTATTATGGCTAAAAAGAAGATGGGCATAATAAATAGTAAAAAAACCCAACAAAGCAACAAGAAAAGCACCAGCACTGTACACGTCTACCTGTTGGCACAATCCTCCTGCTCCTGATGTGAAATGCATTTTTCTAGCCCTTTTTTGACCATAATCGTGCTTCACTGAGCAAAATGGAGCAATGCTGAGCGGAGCACAGGATGCATTTGAAGCTGTGAACTGCTGCCCCCAAGGATGCAGCAAAACTCTGACAATGCTGCGGTTACCAGGTTTTGATTAATTTTTGAGCTCTGAGGAAGATGCTGCTTTGTGCTATGGGTGGTTACTGATAAGCAGCTGATAAATGGTTATTTGTATCCATGCAAAATAGAACAACTGAGTACTACTATGAGAGTCGACAGGGCACCCACAATGAAGAGCATTTCTTTCAAGGATAAAAAAGAATAACAGTACTCAGAAGGAAAAGAAGATTTGTAGCAACACCAAATCATCATCTTACCTCATGCATGTGGTTAATTAATGCCCCTCTTCCCTGACAGCCCATTTGGTTTCCCTAGCCCAACATTTTCGGAATAGGATAGTGAAGCCTTTTTCACAGGTGTCCTCTATGAATAAGCCTGAAGACAGCAGCTCATTTGGAATGAAGTTGAGACTGGGCTGTAGTTTTTAAAGGATTTAGAACTGGTTAGATTAAGAGCCCTGAAAATAGAGAATGTTGTGTGTCCTAGGGCAGGTGAAGTAGGGACAGCGTTTATGTCATTTCTGTAAAAATTAGTTCAGCGGCAGTAAAGCATGTTCTGTTAAACAGCTAATAAACATTCCTGAAGGCCACTTGGGGGCCTCCTGTAATGTATAGTGTTAAAATAGAAGGCTGTAGCTGAGGAAAAAAGGAAAATACAATTCCAGAATGAAATACTGCACAATGAAACCTTTTGGATAGTGGTCACACTTGCTCATGGACATAGAAAGAAATGAATTCATAATTGTGGATAATGAAAGAAAGATCAAAGCTGCTTATCTCAACCACTTGCAATGGACCTCAGGGTCAAAATCTAGGAACATTAGATCCCAAACAATTTTTTTCCATCATATGCCACACAAGTATGATTTCCTTCACCTTTTGTACTGAATAACAGCAGTTTATGTCTTCTTACAAGCAGCTGTTGGGTGAAGACCCGATCACGAACACCAGTATGGATCTTTCTCTATCCAGCAGAGGGCGCTGACATGCACGTACAGCATTTTATGTAACCTTTTTTTTTGACAAAGGCTTCTTCTAAAACATCAATTAGAAGTCTAATTTCATTATTACTGTTAATATAATAAGACATGTTTGATATTACAGAAGTTATTATTTCTAGGCTTTTGTGTCACTCATAATTGCCTTCTCCTACTGGCAAATGATTTAAGTGAATATATATTTTTTAAATTGCATCAGTGCAATAGCATTATTTTGTCTGTTTTGCCATCTGAAATGCATACACAAGGCTTTTTCCTTCAGCACAATTTTGAAGGCAAATCATTCAAGCATAAATAACTTTAATCAAATAGTATCTGGCTGAAATCAGTACTGAAGCACTGATTACAGCAGGTGGTATCCTCTATGTTGTTCCCAGACAAACATATCCAATGCCAATAGGAACTTCCTGCAGTTCCCATGTTATAAAAGTTCATGGCAGGAAAGATAAAATAAGAAACAGCTGAGCATGGTCACTGTAAACAAACTGAGTTTAGTTTTGACTTTATAAAAGCATGAGAATAGCTCAAGAACATTGCTTTCCCCACTCAAATATGCTGAATATGCAAATTACCAGGGATAAAATGGAATGAAACAAGACCTAAAAATCTCATGAATCATCTTACACCTAGATCACAAGATTACATAAAGATGCAACATGTTTTGCTTGACTGCTTGTGTTAGGACTGGCTAGAGCAAAGTGTGGGAAACAGAGGAGTAGAAACTCCTGCAATTAAAGGAGGCTTTGATTTACAGCCCTGGAAGAGACTAGGTCTGGCTTAATTGACAGAGATTTATAGACTTTAAGCAAAAGGATTACAAGCTTGTATTCCTATAATTATAAGTAAAATTGTACCCTGGGTGTTTTGGTGGAGGGTTTTAAAATATAATAGTGAGATTTTATATAGTTTAAGTTAAGAATGTAGATGGTATAAGAGAGACATCTGTGTGTAGGTGACATGAGAAGTTATTGGTCAAGACACAGCTACATTGCAGTGAGAAGTGGCACAGGTGGTAGGTCATAAATCCAAAACAAAGTGTCATTTTAAGTGCCTATTGGATTAGAAAGATATAAATTATGATGTAACCCTAAATCTTGTGCCTAGTCACCATTACTCAGAGGTGTAAAATCTCACACCTCGACTGATGAGTTTGTTATTTTAAACAATAAAGTCGTGTAATTGCATAGTCCCATCCCTTATAGTTATTTCCTCCAACGAGCGAACAGCCGGGAAATTTGACAGCAAGGATAGCAGGTGAGATTTCCTTTTGGAAGGCCAAGAGTAACTGGCCTTTCATAACCTTTCTTCTCTGAGGTGGTTGATCAAGTTTCTGAGTTAATTAATCAAACTGTAATTAGCAACAGGTGTGTAAATTCACACCTCGAGAAAGTGGAGCACAAATGGAGAAACTGGAGCGCAAGTTTCATTAATCAATTAATTAGCTCATTCTTCAAGAAAGGAAGGAAAAGTAAGTGATTAACCTTATGAAAAGGAATAAATATAGAGTCAAGACTGCAAATTTCAGTAATGAAAGATTGTAAATCCCTGGACTCAGTTTTGTTTTTATCAAAATTACTGGCAGCATGTGACAAAAGTAGGAGTGGGCCATAAGAAAGTTGAAATTTTCTCTGCTGAGGCTGAACTGAGGTTAGCTCAGTCAGTGCTTGAAAGAATGAGGAATTACAGTTTTCACAGGCACTTTATTTTTGCTGATCATTAAATGTCCTCCCAAGGAATGACACGTGCAGACCAAAGCAAGAGCTGTAATGGTTGGTGTTTTCTTTCCTTGCTGTTAATGTCATAACCTGCCTTGCCAAAAAAAGTGTTCCTAAAAGCTGTGTTGAATATCATAGCAAAGGGTCTCAAGCAATTGCAGAATGACCAGGTAGGTGAATAGATATTAATTCTTCTGTCCTCTGCAATTCCAGAAACACTTGGTAAAGAGCAAAGTTACTTTAAAAACCAAAACCTCCTTTCCCCCGATCTTCTAGTTCTGCCTTTGTTGCTTCATAGTTTTCTTGTTTTATTTTTTTTTTTATACTTGAAATGAGAAATCATCCCCCAAATCCAGAATCGTTACAGTCTGACTGTTAGCTAAGTTCCTAAATATGTTCTTGGTAGCTCATTACATTCCCTGCTTTTGATTAATGCAAGTTAAGAACAATTGACCTGACAACTGACTCAATATGCATCAAGTAAGCAGAGAAAGCTTTTTATACTGTGGTGTGGAAAAGATTTGCTGATCTAAAAAGTGCATGTTGTCTCTTCTGTTATATGTTCTTTGTTGCGATAACAATGGCTGTTATTTGATCCAATGTGAGTAATAATTTTAAGTACTCAAGGTCACTAGTCTGGAAATTCAAGATTACTTATAATTTTGTGATATTATAAAAGATGAATTTATGCTGTGTTTGCTTCAAAATAGAAACAACTATCCAGGGCTTTTCCCCTTTGGAAAAGATGTTCATCATTTTGACTTAAAGTTATATAGCTCTTTTTCCTGATAGCAGAAAGCAGTAGGAAATATAAAGTTTGAGGGTCTTCATGATGAAAGTGCCTGCTATTTACACTCTCTATATGTAAACTGGCTTTGATTATTCATAAGAGCAGAAGAAAATGGTATGGGAAGAATGGCACCGTGTTATTAATGCCAAATGCTGTTATCAGTTATGGAGGCTTTTAAATTCATCTGTAATATTTTCTCCTGTGTGCTCACATTTATATCTGTGTTCAATATACACTTAGCATACTTGTAATCAGAGTTTTTTCAGGTCAAAGCTCTGACTTCTCAGCTGCTTAGGTTTAGGAACACTGAACAGAATAAAGTAAGATTCATAACTCCCATCCCTATAGTTACAGGTGTCATTCCCACACTGAAGGATCATTAGGATCCGATTATAAGAGAAAAAAGGGTGTTGTATTCATAAGTGGAGTACTGTGACTGACTAAAAGCATGAACGGCTGATAAGGTACTTTTGGGAATTCAGGTGGGAATGTGTTGGCATTTGTCAACTTTGTAGAATATGGTTTTCAACCATAAGCTGAGATAAACAGGTTGGCTTAGAGACATCTGTAGATTTTTAGGGAAGGAAAGTGCAAGGGTGCTTTGCACTTTGAGCCTCTTTTGTAAGAGGCGACTGTTTTATTCTTATAGAACAAATTTATCATTTAATATATTCAGATCTATATTCATCAAACACCTCTTGGGTGTGGTCAAGCTATGGGAAGTTTACTGAACAATTAAAATATGCTCTTGATATTGCTGGAGCATTTTTTGAATACTTTCAGTATTCTGTATTATAAAATGTATGTACGTACAGGCACTTGTGAGTCTGGCATTAGATGACCCTGTGACCCTTGAAGAAGATTATTAGTTTTCCCAAGCTGCCTGAAGGAGCCTTTCATATTTCTCTAGAGTCTTAAGTGAGTCAGAGAGCTCTATGGCAGGAAATGCTAGGAGAAACCTGTAAGAAAAAAATATAGATTGGCACAGATCAGGTCTATGAAATAAAATTTAAAATTACACAGGGAATTGCTCTATCCTGTCTTCATTTGTAGATTTAACATTCTCTCTACATTATAAGTATGAAAAAATGTTCTTGCTCCTTCATTAGCAACCATAAGATTTAAAAAAAACAAGTAGATTTTCTGTATGTCTAAACTAATCAGTTTAGCAACTGGTTCAGGCTTGTTCCTGTTGAGAGAGATAGCCTTACATAACAGATCTGATTTGTGCAGCACAATGAAGTTTTGAACTCTGTTTATTGTTTGCTCCCAAATGAATCCTCCTCTGTTAGACAATATATCATAGTGCCTGCAATTTGCTGACACTCCTGCTCAGGGCAAACCTTCAGTGACAGCAAAAGCAGAGCACTGTCTTCCTGAGAGATCTGGTGACCTTGGCTACAAACTTCTCCAGGCCTGGTAGATCATAGAGCAGATCTTATGCTTTATAAATCTCATGGCAAACGTCCATCATTCAACTTGGATTGTAAAACTCGTGTCATGGAACCCTTAATAGCATTTTGGAATAGAACCCATGGATAAAAGCTACGCCAAGAAGCTGAGAAATGTCAAGGGATTTGTTTTTCACCAGATCCTAGAAATGCTAAGTATCTTGCACATACACTGAAGAAGACACATTTTTGGTGCTGTCTTTAGGTTCTCAGAAAGGTAAATGGTGGACATTCAGTCTTTTTTGATCTCATCATCCCCTTTTAAAATTTTTCTGCCCAGATCCTGAGTCTGCATATTTGACAGTATAGTGAGTGATCAAACTAGAGCCCGAGTTGATCCTGAAAAGCCTGTATGAGACAATTCCTTCTCCCCACCTAATCCTTGCAAAACCTTGGTGGTTGTTTAGAGTAATAATCACACAGAATCATCAAATAGTTTGGTCTGAAGGGATTACTAAAGACGATCTGACCCAGCTTCTCAGACATGGGCTGGGACATCTTTCCGTAGACCAGGTTGCTCAAAGCCCCATCCAACCTGACTTAAACATTTTCAATGGTGAGGAATCCCCCACTTCTCTGGGCAGCCTGTACAAGTGCCTCACCACCCTCATCATAAAAAATTTCTTTCCTTAAAGTCAGTCTCAATCTACCCTAAATATGAAGCACTGGATATTTAATAAAGCTGCTTGGAGGTCTCACTGCTGTTCAGTATTAGTGATAATGATATGGAAGCTTTTGTACCTAAAGCACTTTTTTTCCACTGGTCTAAGGAGGGAGTTCTACTTTTCTCCTATATCTTATTAATAGGGAAATAAATCCTTCTGACTTATGTGGATTAAGACATTAAAGCTTGAAGATATGTTTCTTTACCACATGTATAAACTAGTGTTTTGTGCTGCTGTTTTAACCATCTGTATTTTAGCCTGGCATTATATGGCTAACAGATTAAATTTTTACGACAACATATGAAGCAGCTCCAATCAGTTTTGTATGTTGCTATGCCCTTTCCCAACAGCAAGTAATTAAATACTATGCCAATATATCTATATATATTCATTAATGCTTCCTTATTTACGTTTGCTGCTGTACTTTATCTCCCTGAACACGCAGTGGCCAAAAGCCTCCTTCTGTGGTGAGTAGTGGGGCCAGATGAGTGAACAAACACCTCTGAGAAGTGATATGCCTCTAAAAATGCATCATCCTCTTTTAACAAAATTTATTGTACTGTATGCTTGCCCACAGCACTTCCAGTGTGGTTCTGCTTGATGAGTGTGCATTCATTATCTTATGATAAGTGTAGGTTCGTGGACTTGAACCAGAGAGAGTTGGTTTGTGAATTCATTGAGGCGATACATTCGTGGAGGGGAAAAGCTGCATCATAAAAAGAAACTGGTTGCAGCAATTATGACATCTTGGGAAGAAGGCTTCTTGGTACAAAAGTGTCCTCATAGCAGCAAAAGGAAGGAAAGTGGGCTGCCCTAGGCTTTCATCAACTCAGAGGAAGAGCTATTCTGCAATCCAGATAAATTGCAAAAGCAAAGAATAAACCAAGTCTTTGATATTGTAAATCTGAGCATGCTTGGTTCCAGCTTTTGCAGCACAAAGACATTTAAGATAAAATTTACTGTTTTCTAAACGTGCATTTAATAGTAGGTAGCAATTAATGATGCTGGGCAATACAGAAGAGGGAATGGATGTCCACTTGGTGCCACAAGTTCTTATGCTTGTTATTCATTAAAACTTTCTTGTTATGAACATTCAAAACATTGAGCCAACTTTACATGGAGACTTGTTAGAGGTGAGCTTTCAGTGTGAAAGTTTGAATTCTCTCAACCACCAGAAGAAAAAGAAAATCACTATATACATAATCTTAGTTATTAGTGTCCAACCAGGATGCAAGTATCATTTTCTTTGCATAGTTGCATGTTAGCTCTTTAATTGACTAGCAAAAAACAAACTAGAAATTAATGTTATTCACAGATCACTGTATGATAATGAACTTATTGATAGACAAGAATCATTCACTGAAGAAATTAAAAAAGAAATATGAACAGCAAATGCATTTGAAAGTTTCTGGGATTCTAAACATTCATCAGTTAGCTGCCAGAAACAGCTGCACAGAGAAATCCATATGCATTTTGAGAACACTTCTCTCAGTATGCTTTATATTCCAAAATATACAAACATCTCATAGTTACACGTTCCATTCACAGTTTTCTTCCAAAAACTCTGAACATCATAGTAGAGATAAGAGCACTGCATCTTGCAGATGTCTATGGTTAATGCTCTTACCCAAACATAAATATCATTGCAAGGGAACCCAAATGTAGCTACACATGAACACAAAAGAGACAAGTAATAGACAAGAAATCTTTTTTTTTTATATAAATACCTTATTTTCCAGATGCCAAAATTGGCATCCCTGACCTCTCTGAATTATACTGCCTACTTAGATCAATGTTCCTGCATTTCTGCTGACAGCACTTGCTCTCTTTTCCCAGAATTTTTCCCATCCCATAGAAGAGCTGGTTGAGGACTAAGATAACTGTAGCTTACAAGACATTGTCTTGCTGGGGATAAAGAAATTGCTGTAGCAAGCTGGACTGAATAAGAATTGGCTGTTCCATTGAGATTTTGATTTATGTGTCTGAACTATTTTATTCTCACATTTAATTCTATATTGCAAAGTGTTGGATTTTACACAGGCAAATCTAGGGTGTCTGAGTGCTATTTTTAGTCCCTATATATCTCTTGCACATTCATTGTCCTATATATAATTTACATAAGATGATATGTTAGCAGCCCATGATTAAATATGTGGCATTACATTGGTTTAACGTGAGGGTAATTTTTCTTTTATTCTGCTTCAGTTTCTGTCTGGAGAGAGATATGATTTTGGGATTTTTCATTGGCCAAGGATTCTTTTTGCCTGCATATGTCAAATAAGTGGTCCAACAGATTCTCAGACATCCCCTGGACTTTCTCCAACTTCTAAATGCTAACTGTGTTTTTCTATTTCTCTGTACACAGGTTTAAGCACTTCCCTTAGGCTGCTATGAAACCAGAAAAGTACCTCTAAGGTGGAGTGTCAGAGGTGAGTAAACAGCTCCACAGCACTTTTCATTTTAATTTTGCCAGTATTTCAAGACAATGCAGCCCTCCACACATTTTACTTACCACATTAAAATGTGATTGCACTGTTCAGTCATCTTCTGCACAGACCTGGTTTAGAAATAGAAAGAGCAGGATATCTACAGCTGAAATGACTTTCCCATGACTCCCAATGCATCCAAGTGAGAAAGTCAGCATTAGAAAATCTAGTTACTGACTTTCCTGTTTAATCTATTTAATCCAACAAAGCAAACAAGTGAATATTTGGTAAAGGATATGTAGTGTGACTTGAAGTCACATCATACAGCAGTCTCATGAGAAGAATGCACAGTCTGCATAAGAAAGAGGTATGCAAAAGCATTAGCTATAGTCAGGAGTAAAACCTTATGATTAATTGTGATTAACACACATAAATATTATATGAAAAAATATCATAAATAATTGAGATCCACACGAATAATAAATAGACAATGTCTTACTGAAATTTACTTTTCATGGATGATTTGTGTGTTTAATGCCAGATATGAAAATTACTCTTGAAATTATTATGATAATAAATCTCAAGATCATCAGGTAAATAGTGTCCCTCAAAAAAATACTGCAATAAAACAAAATAAAATAAAATAAAATGTTTTTAAAAAAAAACTTTGAGCAAAGATATTATAGAATCTACCTTGCTTTGACCATTTAATGTGATTACTTTGAGTTATATCTCTGGATTGAATTGCTGACAAAATAAGAATAAGCATGACATGATGGATAGGATCTGCCATGTTAATAAGTAAAACTCTGGAAAAAATTAAGTTGACATTTGAAGAAGGGGAGAAAATGTCAAGAAATAATTATTTTTATTCAATATTGTTTGTGAGAAGCTTATTGTCCCAAACCAGATCTGGGCATATTGTCTGCATATTTAATAATCTGTCTAGAGTTTCCTTTCATTGATTGAGATATAATCAATTATAACCAATTACAGGTAAAATGCCCTCTTTACCCCCTCCTCCTACAGCTACACTTTCATCCCCTGCCCCCCAGCTGACCTGTTCCTAAGCCATTCCTTGGTCTCAATCACTTTCCTGCAATTCACCCTCAGTCCTTTATTTCTACATATATTTATATATATGAAAACTTGGAAAGGGGATTACTAAGGTGCCCTCACTAATTGGACTGGAAAACCTGTTTATTCCATTTCTTCTTGGCGAAACAATGCCTTAAGGGACTACAAACTCCTTAAAACACTGCTCATTCACTATGTATTTGATACAAAATGGATATCTTGGACCAAAGCCCAGGGCCAGCTACAGCTGCCTCTGCAAAATGAAGTGCTCTTAAATCCAGTTCACTTAAACAGTGAAGCTTTCTTCATGCAGAGAGGTCCTGTGTGTCTGAGGACCACTTATCATTTCCTGGATCAGGCTCCATTCATCCCCCACCACGTCCCCTGGTGCAAGGAATGCCAGCAGAACCTCTGAAGGGCTTTCCCTTGTGCTACTGAGCCTTAAATTTGGCTAAAACCCAGTGATTTTAGCCAGGAACCACACAGAGGATGTTCTACATTTCATGGCCTTATTTTACTGTCTTGTTGCTTGTACTTACACTTACTGTAAGTCCAGTGCTGCACTTACACATCTGTGCTTTATTTCCTGATCTTACACCACAGACAGAAGAGGACATTTTTTCAAATCAGTGACATAATGTCATTATATAGAGTCTGACATAACTCCTAAAAGCATGTTTTACAGAATGTGAGTTGGGCAGCACAAGTGCTCTCCCTTAAGCATTAGGGTGACCTAACTGGGGAACAACACATTTTGGTCTTTGAGTGATAGTTTGTTCACATACCATGGTTGTTTCAAATGATCTTTGGATTTTCTTTTGAGCTGAAAGCTGATTTCAGCACATTTTATGGACAAAATACACCAACATCATGTGGAATAACACTGTATTGCCCTACATCTGTTAATCTGATAGTTCTTTTCCATCTGGAAATGACAGTGGATCAGAACACTGTTTCCTAACTGCGACACACGATGCTGAGCTCTGTCATTAACAGCTTCAAGTCCTTTTTATATATATTTAGGAGAAAACAACAAACAAACAAAAAAAAACCAAAAAAAACCCACCCCAAACCGCCCCCCCCAAAAAACTATGGAGAAAGGAAAAATAATGAACCAAACCCCAGAAAACTAATCACCAAACCAGATATTCTTTTCCAGGTATCTAATTGTACACTCTGTATTCTATATATGTTTTATTTGAGAAAAAAAGCAACAATTTGGACAAGCATAGCTCTGAAAGTCACCATTTTCACATCCTTTTTTTATGAAAAGTCATGTAAGCCATATGTAGAGTAAAAACATCTCTACAGAAAGTAAATAAAAGAACAGCAATTAAATCAGTAGAACATTATGATTAATTGTATTTCTTTATCAATAAATAAGAGGAAAAGCAGGGAGACTTCCTAGACAATTTTGAAATGGGTCTGCAGGATGCCACTGCATTTTTCTATTCCCATGTTGATACTGTGACATTGGTGCACAGAATCACACACACACACCAAAAAAAAAAGCATTTATCATTCTCTTGAGTGAATTAGTGTGCTCTCTTACATTCTAGAGGAAAATTTCATGATGAAATATGGTCCTTATGAAAAATATATAAGCATATGCAGCTTGAGTTTTCTTTGCTCTGGATGAAACTCTGCATTAAAATTGAACCTCTGCAGGATAAATGTGCCTTTTTACCTGCTTGGCTATGCCAGTCACATGAAAATCACACTTTGCTATGGGTGGACAAGAGTTGACAGTGGTTGATAGTGTGTTCTTTCTGGATTTTCTGTGACAGTGGGACAAGGAGTGGAATTGTCTCTGTTTGAGCCACTGGGCTTTTTAGCCATGACACCAGTGGAGCAAGGACTGTGTTGTGTGATTTTTGGTTAGAAAATTCTTTCTTCTGCTTGGAAAATTCCAACTCTTGGCCTTATCAGTGTGCAGGGTATGAAGTCTTCTAAAAATATATGAGCAGTTTCCTATGGGAGGATTCTTAATTCTCATCCTCCAGATTCACAGGTAAGGAACTCTCGATGCTGCTGTGTCTGAGAGAACAGATCTGAAATAATAGAAGTGTTCTGGTGGGGCGCAAAGGGGAGAAGATGTTATGAAGAGGGATTGGCTAAGAATGACTCATGATGCACAACTTCTCTCCTTTCTCCAGGCAGGACTGATCTAGGGAATTTCTGCAATATTTGATACCTCATAGCATTCTTGCTTTAAGAAGAGAGAAGGGAAAAAATGCATCAATTTGCTTTATTGCACTGTCAGGATTTGATTCTTGAGCTACTGTGTCCCTATTGATGTCTTAATGGGGCCTAAGAAATAATACTTTTGGCCTAGAAAATAATAATTCTACTATAAAGACCTGCTTACTCTCTTCTGTTCTCTTTTTAATATTTGTAAGGCAACAATCCAGATAATTCATCACTGCATCAAGAAAATAAAAATGCTTTTGCCAGGGGAAACTGAAATACTTCACACAGCTATTTGGAAACTCATTTACAATATTCATAGAAGTGACTTACAAAAATTCATGTATTTGACAACTTTTAGAAGAAGTCCGTCTTTCTAACAAGATCCAGTGTTAAAATAAGGACTTTAATACAGTTTTGCACAATTTATCAATACTATGTAGATTTTATCTTGCCCTAAACACTTCACCATTTGCCCTAAACACTTCATTTACCCAGAGATCTTTGGGCTACATTTATCTTGAAAAAACCCCAAGTGTAAGCACAGTAAAGCTTAGGTTATTTTTCTCCATCTGCAGAAATTGTATGATCTGCATCTTATACATCTTGTGTTTGGTGCAGGGTGTTGCAAACTGAGTCTTTATCAGTTCATCTGTCTTTGCTTACCACGTTTACTCGATTTTTTTCACCTCAGATTTCAAGCAGTTTGGGAAGACCAACACTAAAAACAAAAAGAAAAGCAACACGGAAGCCAAAAATATCCTGATGACATTTATGCTTCATTATTGATTTTCATACAAGATGCATGAAGCTTTCATAAAAGATGCACATAGTATTTGTTATGCTATTCATAGCAAGTCCTGGTCCATATCAGAAACATCACAGTGTTATTTCTGTTTCAGCAATCACTGGCATTAATAATTATTTTGTAATCAACAAGTGGGGGACAGTTCTGTTGATGCCACATGAGACACTGGAACTGCCCTCATCCTTGCCCTGCCACAGTGACTAAAATGGCAAATGTGCTGTTGTCAGGAAACCAGGCTGCTGTAGTTTTTGCAGTAACTAAACAAATTCTCTAAAGAATTTCAGTGTTTATAGGCACTGTCTCACACATATTAACAGCCTTTAAATATGCTGTCAGAGATCATGTAACAGCAGTGAACCTTTCCTTTCCTGTCACTCTTCCTGGGTGGGTTTGGGTTAGTCTGTGGTCTGCTTGTTTATCATGCCTTCCATATTCTCTGCTCTCTATTAATACATTTCTAGGTTTCTCAGCACTGCTTTGGAATTATCAAGGCATGTCATGGCTGGCAAGTGTGAATGTTTCACCTTGCTGCTGCTGTGCCATTTTGGGAGGAGAGCTATCCAATTATGACAAGTTGTTTGCTATTAACCTTTGATTGCTGAATGTTGTTTGTTGAGATGCAGAAAGCAAGAACATAAAGGCAATTATAATTCTCTCATCCTTACTGATTTCAAACACTCTTTCCTTTCTTGCCTTTCTGTTGTGGAATGAGCTCCTGTTTTCAATTCATTCTCTTACATCAGTGTGCTCTTTCAAATCTGTTCTAAAAGCTCATTTATTCTCAGCATCTCATTAAACAAACAGTTGTCTCTTCTCTATTATTATTTCTATTTCACCTGGCCTTTCATAAGCCTTATTTGTATTCCCTTTTCTTTCCTACTTCTTCCATCGTGCTTATTTCCATCAATATTTTTTTGTACTATTTAAAAGTTTAGAGAGCCTTAGCCAGGGGTGCTAAGCAAAATCCACAGTCAGAATTACTAAAGTGAAATCATATCTGCAATGTACATGAAGTAAAAGCAGGCATTTGGTTCTTCATTAACACTTAATTAAGGGTCCTATTCTGAAGTTCATTGAAACCATTGAGGTCACTCAATGGGCTGCTGCTACATTTGGATAAGGCCAGGATGGGAAAATGAAAAGGCAAGGTAGAAGGAGGAAAGGAATGGAATGGAATGGACTGGAATGGAATGGAAATATAATAAGTCCAAGAGAATGTATTGGACATTCACATGAAGCGTCTGTTAAAACAACCATTTTAATAAGTGTGCACAAAAGCCCCAAAACCAAAGTTTTTCAAAATGCAAAGTACATGTGCAATAGAACTGATAAGGACTAAAGCCAGGATGTGAAGTAATATTCATTAAACACACAGGAATAATAACCAGAAAAGGCATTCTTCCATTTTGTGTGGCATTCCTGGCTTACCAGTCACATTAACATACAATGAATTGAGGCTTTTATTTCTTTTTGAAAGAACAACACACTGAAAATATCAAATGCTTATAGCTTTCTGTTATAGCTTGAAACATGTATTTTTAAGTTCATCAGTGTATGATCACTTGCCTTTTGTTAATTCTATATTCCCCTAAAGGAATAACTAAACCAAAATAGGCATTTCTTCTGAAATTCTTTTGAAACAACAAAAGACAAAGACATTTCAAACCAGATAACATTTAGGAACTAAATTCAGCTACATGTGGTGATTTAAAATGGAATTTGAGATAATTTCTGGTTTCTTAGATTTCTTTTCTGTCTTTCAGGTTTTAGAAATGAACATTCAGGCCAAAAAATGAATGGTATTTCTGATATAAATCACCTATTTGGAATGCAAGCTACAAAACCTTTTTCAAATAAAATTGCATTTGCCATGGTAGTGCAAGGGAATATTAGGGTTTTTTTAAACAGGAAAGACTAAAATCATACTAAAATTCAAATAGGTCAAGCAATTGTGACTGTTCATCTTTACCACTGTGAAAATTTCATATGTGCCATTGTAACGGGAAAAAAAGAAACCTTTTGCTGCCTGAGAAAAGTGTTATTTTTCACATACCTTGCCATGACATTAATAAGGAGCAATCTCAGCAAAATACCCAGTGAACTGTATGACTTAGCACCAATTAAGCCTTTCAGTTAAAGCAATATTGAGTTAAGTATGGTGCTGCAAATCTGCAACCACCAAAGTTACAAACGTACCTTTTCCAACGGTAGTATTGGAATAGTAGTTTTTATCTCTCTTGGTTGAGCATAGAACTGTTCCATTTTGTTCATAAAAGATAAAAACCTACCATGATGACCTATTTAGAGTATTTTTTATATTTTTGCCTAGGCAGTAGAAGCTCTTGCTTCTAACACAAATTCAGGTTCAATATAGTGTATGATTTTCAGCAGGTGTACCCCAAAATACATTTTACGTGGCTGTTCAGCTGTGAGAAGTGGCTTCTAGAAAATATTAAAGTACCCTGAAACACTTGCTGATGATAGGAGAACAATGAAAAGAAGACAAGCACTTGAAATAAGTTCAAACAAAAAGGCCAACAAATATTACTGACAAAGTGCTGAGATTTCATCTAGTAAATAAAAGGAATGTTGGCTCCAAAATCAATGAACCAAAATTGTGTGTTGGAACCAATTTTGGCTCATTGATTTGGGTTTGTACAACCCCCAAAGGGAAAATGGTCTATTTTATCAAAACCAGAAAGGGAATCACAGTAATCACAGCAGATCACTTGGGATTTGATTATTGAACCAACCTTTTCTTTTCCACTATAAAGAACTTCAGAATAGATTAAGAGATTCTTAATATTGTACTTTAAAATTATCTCAGTGGCCTCAAGTGAACCTTTATATAAAAAAAGAAAACGTTATTGGGATTCTGCACTTACCCTTTTGGGTTCTTTTTGCATTTAATGCTGCTCTTTTCACATGAGCTAGGTAGCTGTTCAGTGACAATATCTCTTCGTGTCATTGAGGCAGATAAATGCTAAGATCTACCGGTACCTGAGTGAAGTCCTTTGCTCTTGATGATGATGCCTGTGATGACATGTCTCCCTTGCTGTTGCCCCTTAAATGTGCAGGATCCCAGCTGCCCATTACAGTCCTACCTTCACTCTGTGGCTCTAACTCTGCACTCTGGGACACCTAAAACACTTCTGGAAATGTGGATACTGAGTTGGGAGGATGCTGGTTCATTGTTGGTACATTGCTGAGAGGATGACTGACTAGATGCAGCCTGGATTCAGAAGGTTGGGTGTTCCTGTTGTACACACAGGGTTTGTTCACTTTACAGTCTGGCGGTGAGAATGGCTCGCATACTTGAAAACCAAATAGCAAATTTGGAATAAACAGATTAAATGTTATTCTGTGCTCAGTCATGAGCAGCCCTCTCAACCTTCTATAATCAGAGATGAAGAAGGCAGTGATGCAGAATAACATAAAAAATACACTGATAGTTGCACTGGTTTCAGCTAGGGCAGAGTTAACATCTCAGCAGCTGTCACAGTGCTGTGGTTTGGATTCAGAATGAGAACGGTGTTGATAACACACTGATGTTTTGGGTTTTGCTAAGTTGTGTTTGTCCTAAGGCAAGGACTTTTTTCTTGTCTCATGTTCTGCCTGTGAGGAGGTACCCAAAAAAACCTGAGAGGGAGCATAGGTGGGACAGATGACCAAAGGGATATTCCACACTGTAGAATATCATGCCCAGCATATAAACTGGGGGGAGTTACCCATGAGAGGAGACAATCTGAGTTCAGGAAGGCAGGTCTGGCATTGATCTGTGGCTGGTGAGCAGCTGAATTGTGCATCACTTTTTTTTATCTTTTTATTTTCATTATTGTTATAATTTACCATTATCAGCGTATTATACTATATTTTAAATTATTAAACTGGTCTTAACTTACCAGTTTTACTTTGATTCTCTTCCCCATTCCACCAAGGTGAGAGGAGAGAGAGGCAGGGATTGAGCAAGCAGCTGGGTGGTGCTTAATTTCCATCTGGGCTTAAAATCACAAAAACAGTACAATAACTACCAGAAATACCAAGATATAAGCACACTCAACAAATGTGTCTCTGTTTATTTGAATCACTGTAAGTAAAGTTTGCTTTCTTCAGAGCTATGAACTTATTTTTAATGTGCCATTAATTTGGTGATGATTCACACAGTAATTTTATTATTATTTTTGTAGTGTAGCTCTGGTATTCTTCATTAACACCCACAGATTATTTTCTCATGTTACAAAAATTAAAACAAAATTCTTTCAGTTGGCCAGAGCATGATGTTAAAAACACTAAGACTGTGAGTTAAATCCCTATGTGGGCCATTCTCTTAAGAGCTGGACTTGATCCTTGTGGGTCCCTTCCATCTCAGAGTATCCTGTGATTCAGTGAAAACACAAAACTTAATAAAATTTCCTTTAACTTAGTCATAAAAATTGATCCTCTGGTTTTGGCCTCATTTTTCTGTTATAATAATGATTAAGACACATAATGAAAATATTGCTAATTAGGAGTGTGACCCAGTTAAAATAAAAATAATATATAAGGAAAAAGAAAAGACTGTTATTGACTCCTCAGTCTGATAAAATGGGGTTTTTTATCCTTCTGATCTAGTTTGAAAAAGGACTGGGTTAATGCAAAGTGTACAAGCAAGAGGAAAAGAGATTTATTTTCCATTTCCTCCTCTCTTGTGAATATTTGTGCTCTGGTTTAGACTGTGAAGAATGTTTGGAGAATATTTAGCAGGGTGAAGTATCTGGGGCCTTTCAGGAGGATTAATCAGTGTTTGGGACAAGAGTATTAACTAGTGATATTGGCCACATTATTTCACAATTATTATGTGCATCCACAGATTAAGGGACAGAACCTTCTCAGATGTACCACAGGTATAGCTTTGTTATTCTATAATGGCCTGGGCATAACTTCACCTCCTAAGGGGTTCTAATCCTTGGTGCCACGTAAGCAAAAATATGCTTACTGGCTACACACATTCTCCTTTAGCTGGGAAAAGTCAGGAAAGAAAAAGAAAAGTACTAATCTGTATGTACTATACATAAAAAGCAATCAAATTCCTCAGACTTTTACTCTGCATTGTCATATCTGAGGAGAAGGATTGCATCTGTTCTAACTAGCCTTGTTACAAAAAAAAAAGGCCAAATCCAACCCAAATCATTAATCTGGGGACATACTATAATTAATGGTGGTTCGGGGGTGGCATCAATACATTTTTTCCCGTTCCTATATTGTCTTCTGCGTGAGCTGTCTCATATAGCACATTCTGTACATACTGTAAACATCTCCAGAAAAATAAATATCTGATACAGAACTCATATATCTTTACTTCTTACCTCTGGGCCAATCAAATATATTTGATGTTAAAACAATGCCAAATGGATGTTTCAAGCTTTGGAACGTTCACTCCTGAACTGGAACTCTGCAAATACTCTGAATATCTTCATGGTGTTTTGAAAATTTGAAACTGATCTTCTGTGTGATGTTGCACAACTCTTTCTGCCTCCAGGTTCCTTTTGCATATTCTATATATTTTGATTGTAGTCTTAAAGCACAGATACATTCCCTTCAGGTGTACATGCACTTTTGAAAAAAGTAATTTTTAAGGCAATCCGGATCAGAGTCTCAAAACAATACCAAAGAGAAATATTAAATAATATACTTTGTATTAGCTGTTGGAGGCAGCCTATATATTTAATCTGTCAAGCAGTACTTTCCTTTGTAGTGCCAACAGCAGTGTAATCACAGAAGAGCCATCTCTGCATATCTCTCTTTGAGTCTTTATTAACAGGATGGAAAACCCTTCCAGCTAATAAGACTGTAGATCTTGGTAGAAAGTTTTTTTCAAATAGTTCCACTGGGGTCGATAGGCATCAGTGAAGGTTTCTTTCTGGTTCTAAGAGCTTTTGTCTGTAAGCTGGCACATTTAGAAAAATGTACATGTCCATTAATACATTCAGGACGTAAGGATTAGAAATCTATGCTTTGCCTGCTTTTTCTAATGAGAAACTTTAACCAAATGACGATGTATAACAATGGTAGGAGATGACCCAACATGAACAAGCAGAGTATTTCTGCTCTCTAGCTGATTGCAAACACAATTTCAAAATACCTGGCCTGCTTTCACAGTGTTTCTATAGAGTATGACAACTACACAGTTACCTATGCCAGACAAACCCTATTCTCTAGAGGCAGTTTTTCCTAAACCAGGGTTTAGTTGCAGTCATCCCCCCAAGGCCCTGTTCACCAGTTCTGCATATAAAGAAACTCAGCACTTTGACAGACACGGTCTTGCAAATCCAGCTGAGTGGTATAAGGCATGATTTGAAGTGTTGTTTCTGAGTTTTCCTATGCTAAAATTTGATAACAGTGTGAAGGCTCATAACCCACTGTAGTCACTTGAAGCTGATATGTTTCATTTAACGATTCCATGGACTGGAAGCCTTGGACTTAGGTTCTGGAATTAACCTACAGAAAGACATCATTAGACAGTTCATATACTTTACTAGGCACAGGTAATTCAGAGTGGGTTCTGACATACTTTTGGAGTTCTGGGTAGAGATACTTTAAGTAGGTACAAGCCCCATTGCTTTTTATACTTCTAATTTCAGCTGGGATTACTATTCAGCCTGTTTCTGAATGTGCAGCCAGCTATATTGAAATAAGAGGGAATCAGTGTAAAGTTGTTTTTCCCAGGGTGTTTTGATTGTAAATTTTTAAAATGTGAGACTGTAATAAAACAAAACTCTTGTGTTTATGTACATTTGTTAGAGATAAATGGATTTCTCTCTAGCCTGTTAACAAAACACGTTCAAAATAAACATCATCCAGCCATTGGTTAATAGAAGAAACTTGTCAGGCATCAATGAAATAGGAGTAAAACTTTATTTTGCATTTTAATAAATCTCAAGACTGAGTGTCTGAAGCCAAAGTCTTAAAACTATGTTGAGGTTACTAAATGGAACTACTTTGATTGGCAAGGTAATGCTAAGTAATGCCAGCATTTCTGGGGTCACTGAGAAGACTCCAGGGGATTGATCATCACAGGAGTACAAAGAGTTATTATAACTAGAAAGGAGAACACATGAAACATCACAATTAGATACTGTTTGTCCAGGGGAAAAACATGGCAAAGGAGAAAGTTTTTTGATACAATCCCTAAGAAAGGAATAAAATTGAACACAAAGAAAAATGTCAAAATCACGGCAATTTTTTCTCCATCAGGCTTTTCAGACCTCCTGAAAACGTTTTAGGTTTTCATGTGGATGCCTGCTAGTCTGAAGACATGCTCCACTTTAAAAACAAAGAAAAACCTTGTAAAATACAGTTGCTTTGAAGTGCAAAGTTACAATCACTGATACGTATGGTGGGGCATCAAAACCGGGCAATTATGTTATGCACTGTAGAAATTATTAAGATATATAAATATTTATAAATTATTAAGAGGCTGTGCAAACTTAAGGTCTCATACCCATCCCAGGTCCCCCTGTCTACATTGGCACCAGTTCATGTGCCTTCCTCTACTTCCAGCTTCCACGATTGACTGTTTCCAGTATCTGTTTGTGGTCTCATTGCTGAGCACCAGGATCAGAAGAACAGATAAGAACAAAGAGACAAAAATCTGGGAAAAGAGGAAGGCTGTGGGGAAATGGGTAGTAGGTGACAATATTCTTACTACTGGTTTCGGAGACCCAAAAAAACTTCTGTCCTGGAAGGAGTGCCATTTGAAAGGGTCAGGCTCTCCCTGAGCTGCCACTGGCTGTGCTCTCTAAGGGGACACTTCATGCACAGAGCCCTGGGAGATGGAAATGGAGTTCCATCATACAATTTTTATGGAGTACATCTATATTTTAATATGCTTACACTGTTATGCAGCAGTCTACAATGTTTGTTTACCCAGTCTGTTGCTTGATATGAAACTTTTCTTGTTTTAGTGAGACTCCTGGCTTTTTTTGTGGATTAAAACAGTGTGTGCTGGGTGCCAAATCTTTCTTCTGCTCTTAGAGGATACTTCATCTGAACTAATACTCAGTTCTATTTGCAAGGTGCAGTTAACAGCAGAATAGAAAATTTTATCTCAGCTCATATTTACTGGGACCTGGCAACTTTCCTCTTATTTTGCCTTAAAATTCCGTTTTCAGTTACAAGTGCTCTATCAAGCTTTATTTTAGCTCGGAAGCTGCTTTTCACAGCTTATCAGCTACAGTCAAAAGAGAAGGAAACAGCTCAAGTCTTTGCATTTACAACTGCACATTTGAAGTGCTCTTTTGCACCTTTACTATTATTCCTACTTCTTGTTCTATTTTAAGAACTCTTCCCCAGAAAAATATGAGATATGAGGGAAGTGATCCTTCCCCTCTACTCAGCACTGGTAAGGTCATACCTGGAACTCTGTATCCAGTTCTGAATTCATCAGTACAGGAGAGACATGGACATAATGAAGAGAGCCCAATCAAGGGTCGTAAGATGATGAAGGGACTAAGTCATCTCTCCCCTGACAAAAGACTGAGAGAGCTGGGCCTGCTTATCCTAGAGAAGACTCAGGGATGTTTTTATTAATGGATAAAAATTGTTGATGGAACAGTGTAGAGGACAGAGAGAAGCTCTTTTCAGTGGTCTCCAGAGACAGGACCAAGGGGAACAAACACAAACTGAAAGACAGGAAGTTCCATGTGAACATAAGGAAACACTTCCCTGCTGTGAGAGTGACCAAGCACTGGCACAGCTTTCCCAGAAAGGTTGTGGAGTTTCCATTACTGGAGATATTCAAAAGCCATCTGAACATGGTCCAGGGCAGCCTGTTTTAGATGGCACTGCTTGAGCTGAGGGGTTGGACAAGATGACCTTGGATTCCTTTTCAATCTTAACCATTCTGTTGTTCTGTGCAATTCTGCACCCCATAACAAAGCAAAACCAGTTGCATTTGGTGGAGGCAGGGTCAACCAGATATGAGATCCAGGTGTGCAGGTGGTTTCTCCATGACCTGCTCAGTGAGCCTTACATACCTAAAAATACTGTAGTAGTTGTAGTAGATGCAACCTGTGTAACACACTTTTACGCAGTAAAGCTAAACCTGCAAAAAACATGCACTTTTCATATGGGAAAGAAAAACAAGGAAGTCACGACCCTATGAAAAATTCATAATCCAGAACTATTCATAAAACTTGGCATTTGAAAGCAATCTATAGGTCAAAGCAGACATTAATTAATTTTCAGCACTCCTTTGAGCAGTAGATGAGAAAATATTAGTTAAGGTGAAGAAAATAAACCAGTTAAATATTTCATCGCCTGAGGCTAAAGCATGAAATCTTATGCCCTGATATTTTTTTCTATTAGTATTTCTTCTAGGTTTATGTTAATCACATTAATTTACTATCAGTTCTGATTTCAGTACATCTGTTTATTTCTAAGCTATATTTCAGTTATAGCTGTGGGCCCACTGTAGAACTGCACAAAAAAGGCAGTATAACAATTTTTGCTCTGAAATGACAGCAGCAGGCAACAGTTGCTTACTTTGTGTGTTCTTTCCTTCCTGCTCCCATATTATTCATTAGATGTTATAACAGTGTCAGATGTAAGTCCCATTTAACTGGGTAGTATTTCACAAGCATCAACCATTTGGTAACCACACTAACCAGAAAATTGTAGTAATTAGGAATATCTTCTGCTCTACAAACCAATAGCTCTGTTACTCAGAACTGGCCTAGTCTGACAAGTCTCTTGCACATCCACATTAGCATCTGAGACTCTTCCAGTGCTCAAGGAGTGGACATTCCACCCAATTTTTGAGCAGCCTGTCAGGATATGCCACACTACCCTCTCTATTATGGTACTCTTGTCTAAATCTTCTGCATCAGGTGCTGTGAAAGTACAGAGGAATAATAAAATGCTGGCTTGCTAGCATTCTTCTCAGGCAAGCTTTAAAACAGGACCTCAGGTCCAATAAGAAAATCAGACAGGCTTTCAGACTGATGGAAAATTTTGTGATGGCACAGATCAAGTGGGTTGTCATCTGAATGCATAGCAGGCACAAGCTGTATTTTTTAAATTCCTTTGTTAGAAAAGGCTCTGGGGACATAATGACAGCTTTCTATTTGCACATGGGCTCAAGAAATGCAAGAGTTGTGTTCTGTCCTGGCTGTGGTGGTAGTCCCTGCAGGCACATCCTCTAGAACAGGAAGGTGGGGGTCTCTGGATCCCACCCACACACCAACTGGCAGAGTTGGCAAGCTGGAGAGGAATCATCGTTGCCAGCCTTTGAAATTTTGTCTTGATCTTGATATATTTGATATTTTTCCTTAATCCCCCACACAGAGTTGAATGATTATCAGTAAATTTCCACTGTTTCTAGAAAAATAAAAAAGTCGTCTTGCTTGTGGAGGAAAGATGAAAGGTATGACCTAGAGATTAAGAAAAAAAAAAAAAGAGAAAAAATGTTTTATTGATCACAATATTTTGGGAGAGCTATCATGTTAAATGGTTGTATTGTCTGATATTAGAAGACTGCAACGTTCCATGAAGGGGAAAAGGTGCATTGTCCTGGACCCAGTGGTCTCAATGTTTTGATTATTGTGGGTTTTAACCCAGTACTCTCTTTATTACACAAAAATACTTTTCTTCCTACTGACTTCTAGTTTCAGAATAAAACACATCTCATTTTGAGTCTCTTCTTGTAACACAGAACTTGCAGCACTCAGTGTCAGAAATAAAAGTCATCCACAGAAACATTGCAAAGCCTCATTTCAGTGAACTGTAGCTAAAAATGTCGATTGGCTTTAGTCAAACCTTTCTCATTTGTGTCTAGCACCAGTTTGAGCAGTCATTTTAATCTGCTGCTCTTCTCATGCACAGAGTGAATATGGTGAAATGATTTAGAAGAGAATTGCTAGAAAGAGTTGAACTTTGCTAACATAGGCAGAAGGACAAGGGTTTAACATTAACAACTGGAGATGCATGCCTATGGATGTGGAAGGGGGGAAAATGCTTCATTTTATTAGAAATATAGTCAGCAAACACTGAGCACGGGAGTTTATATGTAATGCTCTAGACACAGAAAATCAGCAGTGAATTGTGCAAGAGCATGGCTCCAACAAGAGCTTAAAATTAAGTCAATCCCCTGGTTAGATATGTGCTTGTTACTTGTGCAATTAGCCTTGCAGTAGTACTAAGATGAGCTGAGAAGGATTTACTGACTGAGGCCAAATCTTATCAGAGCAGCCTTTTCGGGCCTAGATTAATGTGGAAATGACTTTTGCATGCCTCAGTAAACTGGTGCATTAGTAGTAAAGACTTTGCTGAAATGCATTACAAAGGCCATTTTGCCCTGTACTAGACAGAACAGTTTGCCCTTTCTGCAGCAGATGTTGTTGCAGATTGCCCCTGCTGACTGACTGCACTGGGATTTAAAAAGTGGGGGATTTAATAAAAATCTGCCTTTTAAAAAATTATTTCAGTTTTTATTAGGTAAAAGAAATGGAGTCTTGAAAAAAATCAGTTCCTGGTGATTGATAATATAATGTAAATAAATACTACCTGAAAAAGGAATGCACACAAGTTAAAGTATA